>NC_079339.1:59899734-60144734 GCF_029582105.1 Oenanthe melanoleuca
TGCTTCATTCCATGTTTTCCATTCCCCTTGCCTCTTTTTTTTTTTTTTTTTTTTTTTTTCTGTCAGGAAAAGGTGGCAAAGAGATTCCTTGTTCTTGCCATCTGCTTTGCTGGGGACATCCTGCACACCCCTCAGAGCCACTGCTGTGTTCAGCTGCTGTCACTGGTGGGGTTTCAGCTGGAGGGTCACAGAATCCCAGATTGGTTGTGGTTGGAACGGACTTAAATCCCCCCCAGAGCCCCTCTGCCATGGCAGGGACACCTCCCACTGTCCCAATGTCCAACCTGGCCTTGGGCATTTTGAGAGAGCTGGAGAGGGACTGGGGACAGGGATGGAGGGACAGACACAGGGAATGGGACACTGCCAGGGGCAGGGATGGATGGGATGGTGGGAATTGGGAATTCCTGGCTGGGCTGGGATTGCCAGAGCAGCTGTGGCTGCCCCTGGATCCCTGGCAGTGCCCAAGGCCAGGCTGGACACTGGGACAGTGGGAGGTGTCCCTGCCATGGCAGGGGTGGGAATGGGTGGGTTTAATTCCCTTCCAACCCAGTCTGTGATTCCATGGCCTTTTCCAGCAGAAATTATTACATTTATCAGTGAATCAAAGACTCAGCACAAACAGCAGGGGAAGAGCCTGTCCCCCAGATGAAGCTGCTGAGTTAAGAGGCAAACACAGCTCCAGAGAGATTCCTTCTGCACCAGCCACCCACATGATTTGTTCCCTGCATTAGGGATGATCCATGGCTCCCATCCCCATTAATAGGGATCCATAAAGTATCCTTGTCAGCTGAGTTTTACTCCCAGTTAAATAAAATATTATAGTTTATGACAGGCATCAACTTTACAGCATCCTGGTGCTGCTCCAGAGCTGCCTGAACATCTGGTTTTTTCAACAGGCCTCTAACATATTGTATAAACAATGCCATTGCTGGGTAATGTGGTTTTCAGATCCATCAAACACAAGGGGAGCTCCTCAGCTGCATGGGAACGCTGCAGAAAGGGTGAGAGGAGACCCCAAACAGCAAATCCCAGCTTTGGTGAACTTTGGGACAGAAGAAATGTGTGGCTGGGGCAGGTCAGGGTACGGATCCAGAGCAGGGCTGGCTGTGGGGGAGCTCCTGTTGGGATGGGGATTGGCTGGGGGGGACAAAATTCCTGCATGGAGGGGAGGGGTGGCAGCAGAGGGAGTGCAGGGTGAGGGACAGGAGCCAGGCAGGTTCTGTGTCACCCCAGATCCTTCTGCAGCTCTGGGCTCTGCGAGTGGGAGAGACCTGGAGGGGCTGGAGAGTGCACAGGGCAGGGAATGGGGCTGGGAGGGGAATGGAGAATCCCTGAGGAGCTGGGAAGGGAATGGAGAATTCCTGAGGAGCTGGGAATGGAGAATTCCTGAGGAGCTGGGAAGGGAATGGAGAATTCCTGAGAAAACTGGGAAGGGAATGGAGAATTCCTGAGGGAGCTGGGCAGGGAATGGAGAATTCCTGAGGAGCTGGGAATGGAGAATTCCTGAGGAGCTGGGAAGGGAATGGAGAATTCCTGAGGGAGCTGGGAAGGGAATGGAGAATTCAGCCTGGAGGCTCAGGGGGGATTTTAGGAGGAATTTCCCCATGGAAAGGGAGCTCAGGGGTTGGAAGTGCCCAGGGAGGGTTGCAGTGCCCATCCCTGGGGGTGTCCCAGGAATTTTAGAGGGCAAATGGTGATCAGAGGTTGGATTTGATCATCCTGGAGGTTTTTTCCAGCCTCAGTGATTCTGCAGTTCTTTGGCTCCAGGCGTCTGTTCCAGGGGAATGCTCCTGCCTGGCACACCAGGACACCACCAGGAGATGCTCCCTTTGGTTTTCCAGCACAAACTCCTCTGGAAAAGCTCCTGAGCTGCTCACAGGTGCTGCTGGCCACAGAAAAATGGCTTTGAGGAGGAGCTGAGTAAATTCCAGAGCACCTTCCCATCCCAGGAGCAATCCCAGGGATCAGGAATGGCCAGGTGAGCACAGGGAAAACAGCAATGCCCAGGTGAGCACTGGGATAACAGGAATGCCAGGTGAGCACTGGGATAACAGGAATGCCCAGGTGAGCACAGGGATGTGAGGAATGCCCAGGTGAGCACAGGGATGTGAGGAATGCCCAGGTGAGCACTGGGATAACAGGAATGCCAGGTGAGCACAGGGATAACAGCAATGCCCAGGTGAGCACTGGGATAACAGGAATGCCCAGGTGAGCACAGGGATAACAGGGATTTCCAGTCCCTTCTAGGAAAAAACCCCAAATTACAGCCCCCAAATTGTGCTGGGAAGGGAGTGGGAATAAATTCCCAGTGCTCCCTCCTGGCTGAGAGGCTACAAGGTAACGGAATTTTCTTGGGTTTTGTGATCTCACTTCCTCCAAAGTGATTTTCCTAATGAGGAAGTCCAAGGAAAGCTGGGCCAGAGCTTCCCCTTGGGAAAACCTGGGCAGGGAAAGACTTTTCCATCAGGGATTTTTAATGGGAGCATTTCCATAGTGCAGAAAGCATTAAAGGTTTGGGATTGAAGCACACAGAGGTGCCACGCCAGGAGAGCTGCATTGCCAGGCTCTGGTTTGATATTTCAAATTTTGGCAGCAAGTTCGGCAGACTGGAGGAAAAGCTCCAGACCCCAAGTCACCTCCTCCCTGCCTTCCCTCTTTTCCCAACCCATTAAATAAGTCAAAATCCCATTAAATCCTCACTGCCAAGTGTTTAAACTCAGCATAAATCACACTTAATACACTTCTTATTAATTGGCTTCCTACCCTTGCGTTTCAAGTGGAATATTAAACTTGGTGGAGTTCAGAAACAAACTGTTTAATTGCTGGACACAAGATCTATTTTGATCTTTTTCAGGGAAAAAAAAAACACCCAGTCAGATTGAAAGCTGCTCTTGGTTTGTGATTGGAATTAATGAGATCAAAGGGAAATTTGGCATATTTAAGCAGCATTAATTCAGAGGAGCATTGCCAGCAGCCTCTGCTCCCTCCACTCAGAATATTCTTCTTTAAAATATCGAGGGAGCATTGAGCATTTTGTACTTTAACATTCCCTCTTGTGGTATTTCTCGTTGGGATTGTGTTACCCTGATTTTTCATGGTCCAGGGACAAGATAATCAAACCAGAATAACAAACAGCACTGACTGAAGAAAAGGGGCTGGGGGTGAAATGGCAAGGTTAAAAAACAAGCAGGAAAGTGGATAAAGCACTGAAATATCAGAGGAAGCTGCTCCTGGCCCTGAGGGAGGGATGGAGGGTGGGAATATGGGCATTTATTCCTCATGGGGATAAATGAGAATCAAACCAGCAGCACAGACTTGATCTTCCCCTGGATGAATGAACCCCAAAGGAAAGTGGCAGCAGCAATGGTGAGTCAGCTCCAGCTGAGAGCAGAGCAGCCAAACCCCCCCTTCACCTGGCAGGTGAATATCAACAGCAGGGTTTGGGTAAGCAGGGTGGAGAATTGGGAAGAATTCTCTCATTTTTGTCAGCAAAATTGTGAATTGAACGCCCACAGCCAGCTCAGGTTCAATCCCTGAGCCTGAAGGGGTTAAAAAGGCAGAGGGGAGATGCTGCCAAAGAGCCCAAACCCTCAGCCAGGCCTGGAATTTCAGGGGAACTGAGGAATTCTGAGGGTTGGGTGGGAAATTTGGCAGAACTCAGTAGCTGGATGTGGATAAATCCCCAATTTGTTTGAACCCACAGTGCTAAAACCTTTCAGAACTGGGTCTTGGGGTAAAAAATCCACCCCAGAAAGGGATTAGGAATAAATCTTCAGTGAGTGGGGGAAATAATTGACCCTCAAATCCTGGCAGTGTGAGGGAAGTGCTGAGAGCCCCAGGTCAGGCTCAGCTGTGCTCCTTAAAGGAAATTAAAGACTGAAACTCAGAGTTCAGGAGGGCACAGAGGGATAAAGGGGGAAGTGGAGGGGATGGGCAGGATTTAAAGGGGTTTAAATGGGCACACCCAGCACATCCTTTATCTGCATTTCCAATAGGGATGGCTCGTGCTAAATGCAGGGAATGAGGGAATGGAACAGTTGCCACTGCACAGATGGGATATTACTGCTCAAATAGGAGAGGATGGATAATAATGAGAGCCATAATCAGAGCAAGGAGATGAATAATTGCCTGCAGGAGGATGGAAACGCTGCCAGAGGAAGGCAGGGGCTGCAGGAGCTCCCTGTGCTCTTCCTCCAGGCCAGGAGTGGGCAGCAATTGGAGTTAATGCCATTAAATATTCTCATTATTAGCAGTGCTGGGACAATAATCAGAATCAGCCCAGGGAATGTGTGGGGGACCAGGATTGGGGAATCCTCCCCTCATGCAGGAAAAGCTGGATGCTGTTCAGCCCTGGAGGGAAAGGGGAGGGTTTGAGCAGCAATAATGAGAGGCACTGAGGAGCACAGCTCTGAGCTAGAGACACCTTCACAGACAGAGAGCTCTGCCTTTCCTTGGGCTGCTCCTCCTGCTTTGTCCTGGGAAAATGCCAGCTCTGCTCCAGGCCTGGAGTTCTCCTTGTGCAGCGGATTTATATTATTTATATTTATATTTATATTTATATTTATATTTATATTTATATTTATATTTATATTTATATTTATATTTATATTTATATTTATTTTTTCTGTTTCCATGTATATTATTTATATTTATATTTATATTTTATATTTATATTTATATTTTATATTTATATTTATATTTATATTTATATTTATATTTATATTTATATTTATATTTATATTTATATTTATATTTATTTCCTCAGGCAGGTGACAAGCAGCTTTCCAAGGCAGGCAATATTTAATGGGATGGAGCAGCAAAGGCTCTGCAGTCCCTGCCAGTGGAGGCACGGGAAGGGTGGGAAAATCTGCTTTAACAAACTGGAGGAACAAGGGAGCTCGGCTGCGCCTCAGCCCTGCCCTGCTCCCTTCATCCCTGGATTTTAACAGCACAGAAAAATATCTGTGTGTGACAATGGGAAGGGAAACGGTGCAAAATGAGCTCTGTGCTCTGTGTGAGAGCTGGGGAGGCTCGGGAATGTCCCGGGAATGTCTTGGGAATGTCCCTGAATTGTCCCTGAATTGTCCCTTGAATGTCCCAGGAATGTCCCTGGAATATCCGAAAATGTCCCTGGAATGTCCCGACAGATGAAGGATCAGGCCGGGACTGAGCCCAGGTAAGAGAGAAGCTCCTGATTCCCAGGGGGAATGAGGAACACAGAGGCTCAGAGAAATAAATAGAATTAAATATTACCTGCCTTGGAAAGCTGCTTGTCACCTGCCTGAGGAAATAAAGAGAAAAAATATAAATATAAATATAAATATAAATATAAATATAAATATAAATATAAATATAAATATAAATATAAATATAAATAATATAAATATGCTGCACAGGGAGAACCCCAGGCCTGGAGCAGAGCTGGCATTTTCCCAGGACAAAGCAGGAGGAGCAGCCCAAGGAAAGGCAGAGCTCTCTGTCTGTGAAGGTGTCTCTAGCTCAGAGCTGTGCTCCTCAGTGCCTCTCATTATTGCTGCTCAAACCCTCCCCTTTCCCTCCAGGGCTGAACAGCATCCAGCTTTTCCTGCATGAGGGGAGGATTCCCCAATCCTGGTCCCCCCACATTCCCTGGGCTGATTCTGATTATTGTCCCAGCACTGCTAATAATGAGAATATTTAATGGCATTAACTGCAATTGCTGCCCACTCCTGCAGCCCCTGCCTTCCTCTGGCAGCGTTTCCATCCCTGCATCCATTATGTGAGTTAACAGGGAAATTTGCTGCTTTACTCTCCAGCCAGGTTTCCCAGCCCCTCTGGGAATTTCTGTCAGCACTGGCATCTCCCCCTCCTTTTGCAGGGGAAGGGACAGCACAGAGGTGAGATCCAGCAGGGCTGGATTAAACCAGGGCTCAGACACTGAGGGGCTGTGGAAAGGAGCACAGAAAATGCTCTGGCAGTGACTGAGGAGCCAAGACTGTGTCCCAGGGCTGGGAGCACTCAGGAGTTCCAGAGGGGCTGGAGGAGACCAGAGGAACCTCGAACCAGCCAGCTGGGAATGCTGCAAAATGGGGATATGAACAATTTTCTGCAGGAGGGTGTGCTCTAATGTTTGATCTTTGTGCATTTCCCAGCCTCATTAATTGAATCCACGGAACAGAGCAGCCAACGAGCTCAAGGGATGTCCAGGTGCTGGAAAAGCAAATTCCTGGCTGGAATTGCCTTGTTAAGGCTCAGAGCTTGCTGTGTTTCAATGGCTGAGCTCAGGGGAGGTTTAACAAAGCTGGGAAGGAGGATGAGCCACAGGAGTGGGCAGGAAATGCAGGATTTCAGGGCCACGAGACACCTGGCACAGCTCCCAGGATGGGAATGGAACTGATAAAGACAAGTCAGGCACTGAAACCAGCTCAGGCTGGGAAAGGGGAATCCAGCAGGGGGATCTGAGACCCTGACCCGGGAAAACACAACCCAAACAAGAGAAACTCTGAGCAGGGGGCTCACAGCCTGGACAGGATCATTAACCACTTCAGACAGAGTGCTAATTAATTAGAGAGCTGTGGGACTCCCAGCCAGTGAACACCAATTCCTCTGTGTGCTAAAATGTAAAAATTGTAAAAAACTGGTTCTTGACTGTGGGGCACCACTGAGCTCTGAAATAGCCAAGCAAGGTCTCTCAGTGTGCAATTATTGCCTCGTGGCACAAGGGGGGATGGACCCAATTTTCTTGGGCAGCAAGATCACTGGATCTTAGTGGGAGATCATCCACCTTGTCTCTGCTTCTCTCTCCCTCTTTCTCCTCAAAATACACCATAAACCAGACCAAAAAGTCCCCAAAATGCCTTTTGTGTCTGAGTAAGTGAAAGTCTGCTAAGAGCCTTCCTCTGGCTGGTTTAAAATCATCCAAGGACTTTGTTCAACTCAAGTGTTCTGCAGTTTGCAAGTCAAAGCCCTCTGAGAATTTGGGGTTTTCTCCCTCCCACCGCCCAGGTGAATCCAGCTGCCTTCCCCTGAACCTTTGGGATGGGCTGGGGTGTTCCAGGGGGATGGGATGAGGTTATTCATTATCTGTCCTGTGCTGGGCACCCAGGTGATGCCAGGGAAGAGCTTTATCCCTCCAAGTTCATCCCTGGATTGCCCAAGGTCAGGCTGGACAGGGCTTGGAGCATCCTGGGATAGTGGGATGTGTCCCATGGAATGAAGCAAGATGGGATTTAAGGTCCTTCCAACCCAAACCAGTCTGTTCTCCTGCACTGAAGAATTCCCCTTTTTCCTGCAGTGAAGAGTTCCCCTTTTTTCCTGCAGTAAGAATTCCCTTTTTCCTGCAATGAAGAGTTCCCTTTTTTCCTGCAATGAAGAATTCCCCTTTTTCCTGCAGTAAGAATTCCCCTTTTTCCTGCAATGAAGAATTCCCCTTTTTCCTGCAATGAAGAATTCCCCTTTTTCCTGCCGTGAAGAATTCCCCTTTTTTCCTTCAGTGAAGAATTCCCTTTTTCCTGCAATGAAGAGTTCCCTTTTTTCCTGCAGTGAAGAATTCCCCTTTTTCCTGCAGTAAGAATTCCCTTTTTTCCTGAATAAGAGTTCCCTTTTCCTGCAGTGAAGAATTCCCCTTTTTTCCTGCAGTGAAGAATTCCCCTTTTTCCTGCAGTAAGAATTCCCCTTTTTCCTGCAGTAAGAATTCCCTTTTTCCTGCAATGAAGAATTCCCTTTTTTCCTGCAGTAAGAATTCCCTTTTTGCCTGGATGGCTCCTCCTGCCTGGGTTTCCAGGACAGCAGCATTTCCAAGGAAAGGGCTGCATGGATGTGACCCAGCCCCAGTTTCCCTGGGAGCCACCAGTGGAACCCCCACAATTCCCATTCCCAGCTATTGTTTTTTATCTTCTTTTTCTCTTCAGTCAGAGTTGGGATTGAAAGCACAAGAGATGGAATTTTGTGTTTATTAATTCTCATCCATGCCACAGTGAGTGCTGCAGCACTTGGAGCTAATGAGGTAAAAATGGTGAAATGGTGATGGATGTCGCTCCTTACAAGGTCCTTTAAAGCCAATTAAAAGCTAACACCTAGATTATTTTTACTTTTGACCCAATGGCCAAACACCCGTAACCTGCAGTGAGGCATTTTCTATCCTAACATAAAAGTACCACCCAAACCCAAGAAGAAGAAGATGAAGAAGGAAAAACTTCTTCCCTAAAACCTCCATTTTGCCCTCTATATACTACTACATTCCAAACCCCCAAATTCCAGATTGTCCACCGTGTGACATTACACACTTCTATTCAAACTACACACCAGTGATTTCAGTTCCATCACTCAATTTTGGAAGCTTCTCCTCGGCCTCAGGTCAAAAGCAGGGTTTCTTCTTCTTCTTCTTTTTCGTCTTCTTTTTCTTCTTCTCCTTCTTCTCCTTCCTCTCCTTCCTCTCCTTCTTCTTCCTCTTCTTCCTCTTTTCTTATTTTTCTTCTTCTTTTCTTCTTCTTTTCTTCTCCTCCTCCTCCTCCTCCTGCTCACCTTGGCAGCACCAAGGGCAGCTGCGGCAGGTGAGGGTTTATCAGCAGCTCGGGGAAAGCTGTGATTGCAGAAATCGGATCCGGGGGGTTTGAGGAGCCAGCCCCGCTCAGGAAACAATCGCTCCATCCCCAGGGACAGCCCGGACGCCGCTGCTGCCGGCACTCGCGTTTCCTGGGGACTGCAAAGCAGGGCTGGGCTGTGTCGATATGACAGTATCAATCAATCTAATTAGATCTTTTTGCATAATCGCAGGGAATTTGCATAAAGAGTACAGCCAGCCCAGGAGACAGCTGAGAAAAACAAGGGTTGAGTGGAAACCAGAAACTTTGGAATTATTGTTTTTTTTAAAGACTGCATCAGTGAGGGGGAGAAAAAAAATAAACTTGTAGGAGTGCCTGGAGCCTAAATCGGAAAGAATAAAGGACACAAAGTACCTTTTAAGAATGAAAATGGATGACAAGTCCTGAACGCTTAAAAGGCTTCTCAGTGCTCCCGTGGAAGGACACAGCTGAAAATGTTCTGGCAACACACTTGAATATTGAAAAACAAGGATTTAATTAAGATTCTCAGCACAGGGTTTCAAATTCATGAAGGGAAACCAGGGAGAAGGGTTTTGGATGGCAGCAGGGAGTGGGGCTGCCCTTCCCTTTGTGTGGTTTAGGGTGTGAGCAGGGTGAGGTCTGGGAGCTCTGGGAGACACCTCAGGAGCAAATTCCCTGGAAAATAACTCCATGCTCAGCTCAGCCCCATGCCCTGCACCCCGCAGGAGCCACGAGGGAGGATTTGCTCCTGGCTGTCACCTCTGCCCAGCCCTTGGGTCCCCAGGGCTGGAGCCAGGTGGGAGAGCTGGGAATGTTCCCTGGAGAGGAGAAGGATCCAGGGAGAGCTGAGGGCACCTGGAGGGATCCAGGAGAGCTGGAGAGGGACTGGGGACAGGGATGGAGGGACAGGACACAGGGAATGGGACACTGCCAGGGGCAGGGATGGATGGGATGTTGGGAATTGGGAATTCCTGGCTGGGCTGGGATTGCCAGATTTGCTGTGGCTGCCCCTGGATCCCTGGCAGTGCCCAAGGCCAGGCTGGACACTGGGACAGTGGGAGGTGTCCCTGCCATGGCTCTGGGGGGGATTTAATGTCCCTACCCAGCCCAAACCATTCCAAGGGAAGGAGGGACAGGACACAGGGAATGGGACACTGCCAGAGGGCAGGGATGGGTGGGATCCTGGGAGAGAATTTTGGAGACATGGGATAGATTTTGGAGCACACACAGCCTGGCCATTCTCTCAGTTGTCTGCATTTGTCATGCAGACAAAAAAATGCTCGAGTGCAAATGCTGGAATTCCCAAAGCTGTGACCCCATTGCATTGTGAGTTTGGTGCGTTTGAATCTCTGCATCCAACTAAAGCCTAACCCATTTCCAGGACTAAAGAGGAAAATAAAAATAACTTGGTACCTTCCAGCTAAGAGAAAAAAATATATTATTCCCCTCAGTAATCAAAATGTAGGTCACTCACTAAGAACACACATTATTAATGAAGACAAATCAAAAATTTCTCTTAATGAAAGCCACTATTTCAAAGACTTGGTTTGATTCTAAAAAGCTGAGCTGCAAAAATTCCAGTGCCACCAGTCAGCTGTGACACACTGCTGGGAATCCAGGCTCTTGCTGGGCTTTAGACAGGGATGGGATGGCAGGAAAAGCCTTTCTGGGGGAAATGCTCTGGGTTTTCAGAGAAAAGCAGGTGAGGTGATGTGCAGTCCAGAGGGGCAGTGGCACCTCAGGGAATTGTACCTGAGCAACTTTGAGCTGGCCCAGGAGCATGGCTGGGCTTGGGAGGCCAGAAAAGTCTGGCTTTTCCCAGAAATCTGTGGTTTTCCATAAATCTATGGCTATGCCCATAAATCTGTGGCTATTCCCATAAATCTGTACCTATTCCCATAAACCTCTGCCTTTCCCATAAACCCATGTAGTTTCCCCCATCCCAGACCCCCAATCCAAGGGTTTTTTCCCCACCCCAGGCCCCCAAGCTCCCAGCTGCTGTTTGGATGTTTCAGGTTCCTGAATTTTTCAGCTGCTCTGAGTTTTCCCTCAAGTCCTTGTCCCTCAGAGGAAGGAGGAATATTGAATATTTCCAGTCAGTGGCACAGAGAATTCCCTGCCCCTTCCAGGGTAGCACCATTTCCACACGGAGTCACTGCAGCCTGTAACCTACTGCAGCTCAGATATTTGCTTTTTTTTTTTTTTTTTTTTTTTTTTTAATTAAATAGCTAAGCTGAGGGGATTACATGACTTGGAAAAAAAAACCCAAACCATTGAGCTCGAGTATTAAGTCGTATTATTGAAAAAATCAAACACCACTTGGAGCTGTGGAGTGTGGAAGGGGAGAGGGCAATGGTGTGTGTAAAATATTTGCAAGTCTTTGAAAAGAAGAAATTTTTTCTGTGGAAGGAATTCTCAGCTCTGAGGGTGGTGAGGCCCTGGCAGAGCTTGCCCAGAGAAGCTGTAGCTGTCCCATCCCTGGAAATAAATAAAACTTTCAGTCTAAAATCCTGTATTCCCTTTCTTTGTAGAGGGAGTGTCCTGGTTTGAGAGACAGGTGTTTGTTAATAAAGGCAGGAGTTTCTCTTTGAAATGGAGAATGGAAACCCCCTCTCTCCAAATTATTATAATTTTGAAATCAAGGGGCTCTCAGGCAAAGAGATGGGAATTAGGAATAACAGTTCTTTACTAGGAAAATTAAAATAGCAATGCAGTATTACACAGAACAATCCCAACCCTGCCAGAGTCAGAATCCAAGCTGACACCCGTCAGTCAGTCAGGGTGTTGGCACAGTCCCATTCAATGGTGGCTGCATCCTCCTGCAGGGGCAGATGTGGTTCAGCTGGAGCAGTGCTCCTGGAGAAGGTGCAGTTTCCTCTGAAGCTCCAGGGATGATGTGGAAAGGTCTGGTTTTCCTCTGGAATCCAGTGGGAAGAAGGTGCCTTGGTGTCCCAAATGTCAGTTTTTATCTGGGTAGGAAAGGCTTGGCTCCTCCCCTGGCTGGAGCATCTCCCATGGGATGATGGAATTTTATCAGTCATGCCCTGGGACTCAGTGGCCATGAACAGGAGATATCTCCTGGAGGGAGGATGGGCTGTGGGAAGATAAAGATGATTGCCCAGCTGGTTTAAAGATGGCCCATGAGCAGATAATGTGTGCCAGGAGATCAGGGGCACTGCCCAGCTGGGGTAACAGATGGGACAGAATTCACATTTCTGGTACATCCTGTGTTACAGCCCAAGGTAGGGAGGGAGCTTTAGGAAGGAATTTTTTTGCCTTTGGAAGGGAACAGCTCCCCTGAGGAGGGCTGGCAGCCTGAGCCTGTGCTGGGGTTGATTCCACTCCTCCATCCCAAAGCTGACCCAGAGTATCCCTGCTAAATCCAGGGGCTGCATTTCCCATAAAACAGTGTCTTGATTCCTCAAATCCCATCCAGCTGCTCTTTGGCTCCCTCCTGGAGCTGACCACAAGTGACCACTGAGCACTCAGGATCCAAGCACATCCCAGATTTACTCCACAAGGAGCGAGACACTGAGTGCCTTTGGTGCCAGGGTTTGAGGGATCAGCTTGTGTCTCTCTGCCCTGTGCACAGAGGCTGGTGAATAGGAAAAAAAGAGGAAAACTCAGTGGGTTTGGGAAAACAAACCTCGGGGGGATTGTGGTGACAGTGGGATCTTGCCTGGTGACACCTCAGGGTGGGGAATTTCTGGAGATTCTGCCCCCAGTTTGATCGACACCCAGCTGGTGTCACATCACAATCAGGGTGTGAGATTTCCAGCTGGAACAGGACAGAGCCCCAGTGCTGGAATCCTCCCCAGCCAGCTCCATGCTGGTGTTTCTCCCAGTTTTATTCCTAATAACCAGGAGAGCTGTGGCAGGGCACTGCAGCCTGTGCTTTTCCCTCTCCCAATTAAATTAGGGTTTTGACATCTCGTCTCTCTGCAGAGGCTTCTGGTCCCACGGCCTCTCTGCTCCCCATGTGTCACTGCAGCACAGCTCAGGCACTGCTCTGATTGATCACATCTTCCATCTGACATCAAACTTAACTCATTTTTACAAGAGGAGGTGATGCCTGGGGGTGCCACCTCAGCTCCTGATTCCTCATGGAGAGGAGAAAGCACCAAATGTTTTCTTTCTTTGGGTTGGGATGCAGGATAATCTGATTTATCCCAATTTGTCCTGCTCTTGGAAACAACTCCTGGCTCCTGTTTGATGTTGGTTGGAGGCTGGGGAGCTTTGGGAAAACAATACAAACCCTGAGTTTAAATGTTTGAGAAGATCAGATGCAGCTCCTTCCTCAGGGAAGAAGGCACACAGGTGGGTGATTTAAATAAAAATGGAGAGGAGGGAGCTGCTACACCTCCAGGAAAGCTTTGGGTAAAATTATCTGTGGAAAAGTGTAATTTCCTGTCTGGAAGTGGAAATCTGGGTGAGTGGTCAGGGCTGGCTGCTGCTGAGAGATTTGGGGCGCCAGGTTGCTTAATTAACCCTGTTCTAATAATTACTGAACATGGATTTTTTAATTCTTTAATGTTCCCTTGAAGACAGCAATAATTTAGAACTTTTTTCCTGCATTATGTATGTTGGCCTTTCCACTCATTAAGCCCAAGATCACAGAACATCATTTAAATCTTAATCCAGAAATGATCCCCTCTCCCTGCTCAAGCCTTTGCTCATGTCCACTCTGTGGGTGTGAAATTCAATTCCCTTTCCCTGGCAGCTGGGAAATGAGGGCTGGACAGAGCCAGAGGAAGCATTTGCCTTAAATTTATTGTGCCACTGAGTCAATCTGCATCTGAAAGGAGTGAGCTCAGAGCTGGTGTGAGCTGCCTGCAGCTGGGACAGCAGCAAAGCCCAGCTCAGAAAAGGGGGGTTTTGGGGAAGCCTGACTTTCCCAGAGCTCTCCCTTCCTGATTTTCAGCCCCATCCTGGTGCAGGGTCAGATTTTCCTTCTTGGCCTGAAGGAATCTCGAGGGCCTGTGGGGACTGCTCAGTTCTGCTGCTCCTGGTTTGCACTGGGAGCTTGGGCTGGGGCAGAAGGTGCAGGTGTGAGGGATGGGAGAATCCCAGCAGCCTGGAACTGCTGGGAATGCTGGCTGCTCTTTGGATTGGGAACTGGGAATTCCTGGCTGGGAGGGTGGGGAGAGCCCGCTCTGTGTGGATGGCCAGGACACAATGTTGGACATCTGGGCATCTGTCCTGGTGTGAAGGACAGGTGTGTGCCAGTAAAGGCAGAAACTTCTCTTTGAAATGGAGAATGCAAACCCCCTCCCTCCAAATTATTATTATAATTCTGAAATTAAGAACTTCTCAGGCAAAGAGATGGGAATTAGGAATAACAGTTCTTTACTAGGAACATTAAAATAGCAATGCAGTATTACACAGAACAATCCCAGCCCTGCCAGAGTCAGAATCCAAGCTGACACCCGTCAGTCAGTCAGGGTGTTGGCACAGTCCCATTCAATGGTGGCTGCATCCTCCTGCAGGGGCAGATGTGGTTCAGCTGGAGCAGTGCTCCTGGAGAAGGTGCAGTTTCCTCTGAAGCTCCAGGGATGATGTGCAAAGGTCTGGTTTTCCTCTGGAATCCAGTGGGAAGAAGGTTCCTTGGTGTCCCAAATCTCAGTTTTTATCTGGGTAGGAAAGGCTTGGCTCCTCCCCTGGCTGGAGCATCTCCCATGGGATGATGGAATTTTATCAGTCATGCCCTGGGACTCAGTGGCCATGAACAGGAGATATCTCCTGGAGGGAGGATGGGCTGTGGGAAGATAAAGATGATTGCCCAGCTGGGTTAAAGATGGCCCATGAGCAGATAATGTGTGCCAGGAGATCAGGGGCACTGCCCCAGCTGGGGTAACAGATGGGACAGAATTCACAGTTCTGGTCACATTAACCCCACACAGCATCCAGCAGGGCTTCCTGAATTCCAGCAGAATTCCCACAGCAGACAGCAGCTGGTTCAGGAGGTTTGTCCTGGGTGGACCAGGCAGGGCAGGGCTGGAGAGGGAAGGGGAGATGGGGGAGGGAACCACACCCAGAGCTCCAGCAGCGTTCAGACCCCGCTCCAGGGGTGCCCAGGGTGGGATTGTTGGGGTGCAGGGCAGGGCAGGAGCTGGGCTGATCCTTGGGACCCCTTCCCAAGGATATTCCATGAGTCTGTGGTCTCTGCCACGATGAGACAGGAGTCTCCAGTTTGCAAAGAAAATGGAAGCAGTCCAAGTGAAAATTAATAAAAATGCAAAGTGGATTCATGAGCAAGAGTGGAGAAATTCCTTCTCCAAACTAGTCCCAAGTAGGGGTGGAGTGGCAGGAAAAGGGGAATGGCCTGAAGAGGGAGGGCAGGGATGGGTGGGATGTTGGGAATTGGGAATTCCTGGCTGGGCTGGGATTGCCAGAGCAGCTGTGGCTGCCCCTGGATCCCTGGCAGTGCCCAAGGCCAGGCTGGACACTGGGACAGTGGGAGGTGTCCCTGCCATGGCAGGGGTGGCACTGGGGGGGATTTAAGGTCAGTTCCAACCCAAACCATCCCGTGGTTCTGATTCCCAGTGTGGAATTAACCACATCACCTCTCCATGGCTGCACAGAGCTCTGCTGCAGCTGCTGAACTCTCAAGTCCTTCATTTCATGCCAAGGAAAGGAAGGGATGGCAGAGGGTTGGGCTTTTCAGCAGGACCCCTTTTGATCTAAAATTCAGGTTTTAATGAAACCCTGGGTGTGCCACAGACAGAGCAGCCATGGGATGTGCACCCAGGGAATGGGGTAAGTGCAAAAACTCCTGACACCCCTGGTGAATTAAACAGGTTAGAGAATCACATCAATTGTAGAGGAGAATAAATAACCCTGTGTGAACACTCAGCCTGTGCTACAAAAGTGCAGCACTGAGGGGTTCTTCAGGACTTTATTCTAACTCAAGGGCTTTGTTCTAACAATGTGAGTGAGAGAAAAGCTGCTGAAGTCATTCCTGCTATACTGATGGATCTGGAGAGGGATCCCACCAGGGCTGTGGGCTGGGGGATGTGTTGTGTATCCATAACCACCCACTGCCCTGCAGGGTTCCCCTTGTGCTGTTGGGATACATTTTTATACATTTCTTAACCAAAGATTATTCCTTTGTACTCGGGAATCACAAAAACGCTGCAAAATTGTGCCTGAAGAAAGATGTGAAGGAAGCAGTGGCAGGAGGCAGTGGGATTTGTTATTCCAGGAGGGTCTGGGTAAACCTGGGTCATCAGGAGCTCTGATTTAATCAGCACACCCTGATGAGGTGCAGCAAATCCGGGGGTTGGATTGGGGTGCTGGATCCATGGGGGCACTTTGAGGATAATTTGGGCTGGAAGGGACCTTAAATCCCCCCAGAGCCACCCCTGGATGGGCAGGGACACCTCCCACTGTCCCAGCTGATCCCAGCCCAGTGTCCAGCCTGGATGCCCAGATGTCCAGCATTGTGTCCTGGCAGAGCAGGCAAATTAAAAATGTAGAAGTGACCTGCACATGTGACTGGAACAAAAAGCCAAGCAGGAATGGATGAAATGGGTGTTATCTGATTTTAATTCAGGGCCCTCAAACTCTGTTCTGAATAGCAAAGGGAATGAATCATTCCTGATGGATTCATCACAGCCATTTATGTTCTAAACACTTGCTTTTGCCACACAACTGCCTCGGGTTGTGGGGAATGTAAAGCTTTTAAATGCCAAGGCTTTTTAAAAGCAGTTGGGTTTGTTATTTCCAATAGAGCCTTAACTGTACTTTGTATTTTTGTGCAGCTACCTGGGAACTGGTAAATGTGTGTGTTGATTAGAGGGTGGCTCGGTGCTGATGATGGAGGCTGATGATGTGTTGGTGCAGCAGCAGGAGAGGGGCTGGGATGGGCTCTGGGCTGGGCTGCCTGTTACTGAACAAACACAAGCAGAGCAGAGCTGGCAGCTGCATCCCTGATTTCTGCCTGTCCTCCTGAATCAATGCTTCTGCTGACTGAGCCAGGCAAATTTATGTCCCTTGCTTTGCCTGTTTTCAGAGCAATAAAACTCCAGACAGTGATTTATGGGCACAACTCTGAGGTGTCCTGAGCACCTCGTGCTGCCTCCTCCCTGGGAGTCAAACAGCTCCTGGGAAAGTGCTCCTGAAACCATGGAATCATGGAATGGTTTGGGTTAAAGGGACCTCCAATCCCTGCCAGGGCCACCCCTGCCAGGGGACACCTCCCACTGTCCCAGGCTGCTCCAAACCCTGGGCTTGGGCACTGCCAGGGATCCAGGGGCAGCCACAGCTGCTCTGGCAATCCCAGCCCAGCCAGGAATTCCCAATTCCCAATATCCCATCCAAAGAACAGGAAGCACTTCACCCACAGGGACTGGGAGGAAGGCAGGAACCAGGCAGATGTGGAGCTGAACATCTGGATTTGGAGTGGGTGATGTTGATGCCTGGAAAGGCTGAGCTGGAGCAGAGACCAGGCAGAGCAAAAGGAATAAAATCAGTTTTTATTGAGAGGATTCACCTTGGGCAGTGCCAGAGCCCGGCCAGGGCTGCACCCAAATCAAATCCCAGATGGATCCTGGTCACCAGTTTTACACTTTTATCAGTTTTGGTTCATCTTGGGGTCAATTGTCCAACCACAGCCCCAGGCTGTGAAATCTCAGCCCCTGGCTTGGCCCTTTCCCTTTTCCCTTTTCCCTTTTCCCTTTTCCCTTTTTCCCTTTTCCCTTTTCCCTTTTCCCTTTTCCCTTTTCCCTTTTCCCTTTTCCCTTTTCCCTTTCCCTTTTCCCTTTTCCCTTTTCCCTTTTCCCTTTTCCCTTTTCCCTTTTCCCTTTCTCTTTTCCCATTTTTGGGCTCTGGGTGTCCTTGATTCTCCAGCTGGGAAGGGATTGTTTTCTCCAACCCCCCTGTGAACAGAACTCACTGACCCAACATGAAGTTCCAGAGTTGCACACCAGCAGCAGAATCTGAAAAATATAAAAGCAAAAACCCCAAGGCATCAGTGTAAAAGGGACAAAAACTGAAGGGGCAGGTGAGTTAATGGGATAGATAATGTGATTAACAGCTACTTTTTAAGGAAATAGCCTCTTTCTGGTTTTGAATATGAAATAGATTAAACAGGTCGGTGAGAAAATTGTTTCAAATTCCTTTAAAGTGAAATTATAGAGAGGGTTGGGAAGGGTGAGGCAGGTGGGACTCCCAGTTACTTGGAAAACTTCAGTAAAGCTGCCAAAACTTGAAGAAAACCTGTGACCATTGGGATTTGTGTGGTTTCCTCCCAGCAGCCCCTGCAAGCTGTCCTCCAATAACATTTTTGTTGTTTTGGTTGTGCTGCAGTGGGGCAGCAGCAGGGTGCCAAGGGAGTGGATGTTGTACTGGAGCACAAACCATGGAGCTGACAGAGCTCTTCACTGTTAAACCCAGGCCAAGTGGGCTCTCTCTGGCTGCCCTCGCTCTGCCAGGTGCTGCTTTGCCATTTATTGCTGCCTTTTTAAAATAGATGTTCTGCAATTCAGATGTGTCTATAATGGGGATGATGTACAGTTGTACTCTGGACTGAGTGCGAGCCATCTGTCAAAAACAAAAGCTAAATTCTCCCTAATAAAAGCCACCAGAAGATTGATATTTCACATTAAAGACAGAGCTGAAAAAAAAGCAATTTTGTTTATGGGCAAACCTGTGTCTGGCACATTTTTCATGTCATATAAAGATGGAAATCTCACCTTATGGCTGCAGATTGCTGCCTTTACAATTGGGGACAGCTCTGCATGTGCTGCTACCTTCAGAGAGATAATTCCCCAGATGTTGTTGATAGCAATGAGTCCATTTGAGCACATTCCTGCTGCTTCCCCAAGGTGCAGCATTTCCCTGCCCTCAGCTGAGCTGGTGGAGCACATTCTTCAGGAAATCTGATTTGTGAGTGGAACTTGTTTGTGGCTCTCAGCTCCTTTCAGAGCTGCTCTGGGTCTCTCAGAGAAGCTGCCCTGGATCCCTGGAATGCTCCAGGGCTTGGATGGGGCTTGGAGCACTCTGGGGTGTGGAAGGGGGGTGGGAATGAGATGGGATTTCATTTCCTCCTGCCCAAACCCTTCCAGCATTCTGTGATCTGCTGTGTCTGTCCTGTGCCTGGGGCTCCCTCTGAGACTGGGGCTGTGGGTGGCACTGGAAGGGACAGGGCAGGCTCAGGGTGGACTCCAGGAATTTCCCCATGGAAAGGGCGCCCAGGGAGGTTTGGAGTGCCCATCCCTGCAGCTGTTCCCGGGAAGTCTGAGCTCTGTGTGAGCCAGGGCTGCTCCCACAGCACTCTGTGCTGCAGGAGGGTCCCCCCAGCTGCTGGTGCCCCCAGCTCCAGTGCTGGCACTGCCCTGCACCTCAGTCCTGCCTCCTTCCCCTCCAGCTGCCTCCAGGTCACAGAACCCCACAATGGTTTGGGTTGGAGAGGACCTCAAATCCCATCCCAATATCCCATCCCATTATCACATCCCATTATCCCATCCCATTATCTCATCCCAATATCCCATCCCATTATCCCATCCCATAATCCCATCCCATTATCCCATCCCATTATCCCATCCCATTATCCCATCCCAATATCCCATCCCATTATCCCATCCCATCCCATCCCATCCCATCCCATCCCATCCCATCCCATCCCATCCCATCCCATCCCATCCCATCCCATCCCATCCCATCCCATCCCATTATCCCATCCCATCCCATCCCATCCCATTATCCCATCCCATCCCATCCCATCCCATCCCATCCCATCCCATTATCCCATCCCATTATCCCATCCCATCCCATCCCATCCCATCCCATTCCATCCCACTTTCCCTGCTGCTCCAACCCCAATGTCCAGCCTGGCCTTGGGCACTGCCAGGGATCCAGGGGCATCCACAGCTGCTCTGCTAAATTAATCTTTTTTTTTTTGGTGTTTTTTTTTTTTTTTTGGTGTTTGTGTTTTTGTGTTTCTTTGTTTTGGTTTTCTTGTTGCTGTTGTTTGGTACAGGAGGGAAACATTGAATTAAAGGTTCTGCTCGAGCCATTTTCCAGCTACATTTCATCAGCTGTTCCCAAATGTTGGGTCATTCTGCTCCTGGCTTCTTGTTGTTATTTACAGGAGAAAATAAAAGAGGAGTGATGCAGCCTGGTGGAGTTTTTAAATGAAATGATTGTCTGACAGATCCTGGAGCTCTCAGGAAGGCTGGAGGAGGCAGTGCTGTGAGAACTGGAGCTTCCTGAGTAGCTGCAGGTTTTTCAGAAGTGTTTCTATAAATGATGTGAGGGGGAGAGGCTGGGGCTGGAGCTGGGCACAGCTGAGCTGGGCAGAATGGGAAGGAGAGATCCCTCTGTTCATTGTGCAGCAGGATGGGATTGAACCTGAGCCAGGTGTGCCAGAGGGACAGAGAGACCTGGGCTGGGGCAGGTGCAGCAGGAGCAGGGCAGGGATTGTCCCTCTGTGCTGGGAGCTGGGCAGGAACCTCAAATCTGAGACAGCTCTGGGCTCCTCATGGCAGGGGACAGGAGCAGGGAAGGGAACGGGGCTGGGAAGGGGCTGGAGAATCCCTGAGGAGCTGGGAAGGGAATGGAGAATTCCTGAGGAGCTGGGCAGGGAATGGGGAATTCCTGAGGAGCTGGGAAGGGAATGGAGAATTCCTGAGGAGCTGGGAAGGGAATGGAGAATCCCTGAGGAGCTGGGCAGGGAATGGAGAATTCCTGAGGAGCTGGGAAGGGAATGGAGAATTCCTGAGGAGCTGGGAAGGGAATGGAGAATTCCTGAGGAGCTGGGCAGGGAATGGAGAATTCCTGAGGAGCTGGGCAGGGAATGGAGAATTCCTGAGGAGCTGGGAAGGGAATGGAGAATTCCTGAGGAGCTGGGCAGGGCTCAGCTGCAGCAAAGGAGGCTCAGGGCCCTTGTGGCTCTGCACAACTCCCTGCCAGGAGGGGACACTGGGGGGGTCGGGCTCTGGGAACAGGGACAGGGACAGGAGGAGAGGGAACGGCCTCAGGCTGGGCCAGGGGAGGCTCAGGGGGGATTTTAGGAGGAATTTCCCCATGGAAAGGGAGCTCAGGGGTGGGAAGTGCCCAGGAGGGATCCCCATCCCGGGGATGTCACCTGGGGGTGGCACTGGGAGCTCTGGGCTGGGACAAGGTGGGATCAGGCACAGGTTGGATTCTGATCCTGGAGAGCTTTTCCCACCTCAAGAATTCCAGGATTCTGTGGGACACAGGGAGGCAGTGACAGGGTTTGTTCATTGCTGGCCTTGGACACCTCTGGGTCAAAGTTTTCAGATTTTTGTCCATCAGTCAGGGCAGTGACAGCTGGGATAACCCCCATCCTCTTCCTACCATCCCTGGAATTCCCTGCCAGCTGTGGACAAGGATTTCTGCTGAAGAGGGGAGAGGAAAAACTGGATGACTGGAATTAAAAACCCCACAGGGATATGTGACCACACGTGGTTTGAAATGAACTCAGAAAGAAAAGGATTTGAGAGAGAAAAGCAGCTCAGAGCTCCTTCCCAGGCACCACTTGTTCCCAGGGCTCATCCTGCTGGTCCCCAGGATCAAAGGATCAGCAGAGCAACAAACTGGTGGGAGCCTTTTAAATTTAAAACAAAATCCCTCCTTGATCCTGGTAACAGCAAAAGTCACCTTTGCTCCTTGTGTTTGGCCACAATAACCTTGTGACTTCTGGGGAATAATTTCATCCTGAGCAGTGTGAGCCAAAAAATAAAAAGAGTTCTTTGGTGTGCAGCTGGTTGTGGGGTAATCTGGTGGTCAACAATTCTTCAGGGAGAAAGAGCAGGATGATATTAAATTTGAATATGCATTTCTTTGAAAAAGACTAAAAACCTCCCAGAAACAGTGCAAACAAGTAGATTTTATTTTGAAAGAAATTAGCAGAAAAATTGAGTCAGGAGCAGTTTTCTGTTCTGACATCTTCAGAAGTTTTTCATAACAAAATAATATGGGTTTTGTGTCAAAATAATGTGAGGTTTTGTGTTTTTTCTTTTTAATACACACATTTTACTGAAACAGCAAGTTCTAATTTGTCTTTTCCTAGCTCAAATTTGACATTTTTCTGAGTATTTCTCTTTGAGGAATTTGCAATTTTTCAGGTTTTGTTCTAATTAGGGATGAAAACAAAGCTCAAGGTCTCATTTTCTCTGTGTGATCTCTGCTGGGTGCCCAGTGCAGCACCTGGAACGAGCCCTGGGTCCTTCCTGTGGAATTTTATTGTGGAATTCACAGCATCTGACAGAAAATTCAGCATTTCATCACCAGGCTGGGAAGGGAATTCTGGATAGAAGCAGAAAATATGAAGAAAAATATGAGATTGTGACTGGAACTTGTGCCAGCAGCATCAGCTTTTGTGGGTCAAGAGGAATTCAGGGAAAAATCAGAAAATACAGAGAAAAATCAGGAAATTCAGTGAAAATCAGGAAATTCAGGGGAAAAAATCAGGAAATTCAGGGAAAAATCAGGAAATTCAGGGAAAATCAGGAAATTCAGGGAAAAATCAGAAAAATCAGGGAAAATCAGAAAATACAGGGAAAAATCAGGAAATTCAGGGAAAATCAGGAAATTCAGGGAAAAATCAGAAAAATCAGGGAAAATCAGGAAATTCAGGGAAAAAATCAGGAAATTCAGGGAAAAATCAGGAAATTCAGGGAAAAATCAGAAAAATCAGGGAAAATCAGGAAATTCAGGGAAAATCAGGAAATTCAGGGAAAAATCAGGAAATTCAGGGAAAATCAGGAAAAATCAGGGAAAAATCAGAAAAATCAGGGAAAATCAGGAAATTCAGGGAAAAATCAGGAAATTCAGGGAAAATCAGGAAATTCAGGGAAATTCAGGAAATCCAGGGAAATCCAGCCCCAGGGTGTGTGAGCTCTGCAGGGTCTTGGGTTCTCGTGTGGTTTGGATGTCCTGGATGAACTGGGCATCCCTCAGGGATTGCCACAGGAGCTGGTGGTGCAGCCCCTCCAGCCCAGCCCTGGATCCTGTTTTGGGGTGTCCCGAGCACCGTGACCCCACATCCATGGGTGAGACCCCCTCACCCCCGTGGGGAGCACTTTCCTGCCCAGATCCCTGTTCCCCAGCCCCTCTGACCCAGCTGGGTGTGCCCCTGGATCCCTTTTCTGCCTTTGAAACCCCAGCAGAGTTTCCATCCCTCTCCCTGCCTTTGGTTTTTCCTGCTCCTTCCCTCCTTTAATGAGCCCCTCACAGCAGAGAGGTTTTCAAACCCCATCTCCCTCTCAAGAGAGTCTCTCTGATCTGGCAGAGCTGTTTCTCTCATCTGAGGAGTGCACAGGAGGCTCCAGAGCCTTGAGGGGAGCAGAGATGCCCAGAAATGCTCTCCCTGCAGGGCTCTCATCCTTGTTTGGGCTGTTCCCTTTCCCTGCCTCAGATCTGGGAAATCTGGGATTTTTAGGGTCCAACCAAACTCTGGGAAAAGGGAAGAGTGTCTCAGTCATGGCTGCAGCCCCAGATGTTATAAATGAGAAACAAAAGTCTTGATATTCAGCAAAATTTCGATTGGTTTATTTTATATGGACAGAGCTGGGGGAGACGTGAGGGGTCACAGCCTGAACTTGGTTGGCAGCTCCCATTTTATAGTCTGGTTTTCCTTGTAGTGATCAATAATTGTTATTGTTTTGTTGGAGTGATTCTGCAAGGTGAGCAGTGGTGGTCAAAGAAACTTCCAAAATCCCGTGGGACAGCTATATTCTATATTCTATATTCTATATTCTATATTCTATATTCTATATTCTATATTCTATATTCTATATTCTATAAATTATATAATATACATTAATTATATAGTATATAGTATATAGTATATAGTATATAGTATATAGTATATAGTATATAGTATGTGTTATATTTTATGTATTATATATTATATATTATATATTATATATTAATTATATATATATTATATATTATATATTATATATTATATATTATATATTATATATTATATATTATATATTATATATTATATATTATATATTATATATTATATATTATATATTATATTCCTGGCTGGGAGTTGAACAGAGCCTTCCATCTGGGATCAGGTACCCAGACACAGCTCAGGCAGCTCCAGGCTGTGGAATCCTCTGAATTCCAGGTTATTTTGGGTGAACCTCACTGGCCTGAAGTCAGTTTGGTGGAGAAGCCCTGTCCTCACATCTGTCCATGAGCAGAACCTGTTATTCATTTCTATTAAATAAATACCTGCATTGCAATATTCACCTCCATCCTCCTGGATAAATAATCCACGATCTCTCTCCAGCTTTGCCAACTTTTGTGAATGCCAGAGTTTCTTGTCCACCCCCTGTGGTGTTTAATTCACCCCCAGCCACCTCAGCAATGGGCTTTTCATGCAACAGCGAATCCCACTGGGAAAACAGAGGATCCAGCTGGGGACAAGTCTCTGGGAATGGTTTGTAAATGCCTGGGCACAACTGGTCTGTCAGAAGAGTTGTCAGCTGGTGCAACCACTGCAGCAAGCAGCACATAACTGATGTGGGAGACAGCAGAGCACACTTTCCAAACGTTTATCTGCAGCATAACAGTGGGAAAGTCCTGCCAAAAACCTCCTTTCCCTTGGCCGTGGGTATTCAGGGGATGCAGATCAGGGTCTGGGGCTGCTGTGGTAGGAGTGAGAAGGATTCATCCATCCTGCTCTGCGGGTGGGACTGGAAGCTTTGTGCAGGATTGGATGGCTCCTCTCCACCCCAGTGCTCCCAGAGGGCTCCCTGGGTCACTGAGACCCTCCAGTGCTGAACTTTCATTGTTCTTGAAGAGGAGGAAACACGACCTTCACATGGAAAATGGTGTGTGGTGGAAGGTCTGCCCAGGGAGGAGGAGCTGAACTTGGACTCCTTGGGGATATTAAAGAAAAATTAAAGTGGGATTATATCTTCTCTGCTTTTCTTCTCAGTAAAACCCAGCTGCTTTCTGGGCTTCCACAAGCCTGAAGCTGATGCTAAATTTCTTACAGCTAAGCAGATGATAACAGAGGAGATTATAAATGCAGAGACCCTGGAAATGTGAAGGAGAGCCCTGTTTGCTTACTGAGGCATAAAAACTTCTTATTGGGGACTTAGATCTTAGTCATGTACACTTAATTTGATTTTGCATTGCATTCTCTGGCCAAATTGCTTCCAGTTTTTCTGTGTGGCATTGGGTGTGTTCAGAGAGCAGGGCTGAGGTATAATCTGAGAAAGGCTTTTATTTGTAAATTAGGCTGATGTGAGGGGTAATGTTGGGAACCACGAAATAGAAAAACCTTATAAATATGAGTGCATGGTGAAAGATTCTGAAACCATAAGGGAAATAGAAATTATAGCAGTTTTGGACTGAGGGGCTGAGAGCAGCCATGTGAAGGTTTGAGGCCTCTTCCTTTGTTTAGAAAATGAAAATGCCACAAATAGCAAAGGACCAACAGACATCCTGTCCCAAGCCTGGCAGGAAAGGTTTAGAGATAAAGTTTATAGATAAGAAAACCATAAAACATGGTAATTTAGTGATTCCTATAGGCTGCATGCAAATATTAAGAAATTAGTATGTTGTTGTAGATTGGTTAGTAGAAATTAGAATATTCATATATATATTCATATATTAGAATATTCAACATAGAAGAACAGTTATTGTATTGTAAATGGGAAATCTCTCTTATCCTCCCTCTTACTCTCTTTACTCTCTGTGCTCTGTTCTCTCTTATTCTCTCTTACACTCTCTCCCTCATGTACCCACGCCCTGATAATAAACTACAAACTCCAAAACCAGAATGCAGAGAGCTCCTGGGTCTGTCCTGACCATCCACCCACAATAACCCCCACAGGGCAAGGCTGAGCTGTGCATCCACAGAATCCTTTCAGGGCCAGGTCTATCCTGAGCAGTTTCAGAAATTAGGAGGGATGGGGATCTCTGGTTTTTATTATGGAATTTTATCATTTAGGTTGGAAAAGACCCCGAGATCATCGAGTCCAGCTGATTCTCCGTGTCCCCCATGGAAGTTTAGCTGGCAGTTGTGGTTTTTCTGGTTTGGTTTAGTCTCAGCTGCAGAGCTGTGGTCAATCCCTGTTTCCTTGCTGAGGCAGAGCTTTCCAAGGTGTGTTCCCTGCTCTGGGCAGGACCCACAGCCTCGCTGGGAAAGGTGCTCTGCTCCTTGGAATGTTGGGTGGATTGAAAACCTGGAATAATTTTGGCAAGCCAGCCCCTGTGTCTGAGTGGGGACAATGTCACAATGTCCTGTGCCCCTGTGTGAATTCCCTCCAATCCTCAGACTCACTGTGAAAATCGAGGTTCACTTTCCTGCTAAGTTTTAAAAGATTTTATAAAAAGACAACAGGAGACAAAGATAATAAAGCAAAGGGTTAATGTGGTTGGATGCTGGACATTCCCTAACTCAGAAAACAATTCTTAAATGCATCAACCTTTTGGATATCCAGAGACCCTCATGGATTATTCAAAAACATTCCTTTTGAGTTCCCCCAAACTGCTCCCCCTTTCCATCCTGTAAATCAACATTTTTAATTTCTCCTTGTGGCTCTGTCCTGTCATGCACTCCCTGGATGATCAATAATCAATAAATTAATTCCCTGGAATTCTGGTGTCCATCTCTGCCATCTTCATCAGAGACTCACTTGAGATTCACCTGAGACTCACCTGAGTCATCTGAGACTGAGACTCATCTGAGACTCACCTGAGAGTCACCTGAGACTCACTTGAAGATCACCTGAGGCTCACCTGAGTCACTAGAGACTCACCTGAACTCACCTGAACTCACCTGAGACTCACCTGAGACTCACCTGAGGATGACCTGAGGATCACCTGAACTCACCTGAATTCACTTTAACTCACCTGAGGCTCACCTGAACTCACTGAGACTCACCTGAGGCTCACTTGAAGATCACCTGAGACCCACCTGAGGATTACTTGAGACTCACCTGAACTCACCTGAACTCACCTGAGGCTCACCTGAGTCACTAGAGACTCACCTGAGGCTCACCTGAGGCCATTGCTAATTGTTGCCCAAACATTGCCGCTCATTTGTAAATCCCGTTGCCGTGGCAACCATAATTTCTATGCATTCCAAATATCAGACACCTCTCCAATCAATTTGTTTTCCCTGGTTGCCGTAGTGACAGACATTTTGTCAGAATTATTTAGGGGAGAGAAATCCAGGGAAGGAGAAGCAGGAGGAGCCCTGTGGGGAGCTCCCATCCTGCCAAATTCCTGCCCAGCTCTGAGAGCATTTTGGGTTTGGGCACAAACAGCTCCTCATCCCTGCCCCCCCTGCACCCCAAACTGACTCTGTAGGGCTGGGAATGGTGAAATCAGATACAGCAATACATGGCTGCCTGCAGAGGCAGAAGAAAAGTAATTTATTAAAGAAGTAACTGCACTTTTATAGATTAGATTGTGGAACAGAGGATAGAAAAAGCTCATGGCCCAAGGAAGGCAGCACCTCCTGAAAACATCCTTTTATTAACATTACAACTCTGTTTTGTGATCAACACTAGGTGTTAATTTTTGTTATTAATTATTTTGTTTCTGTTTTGTGTTGAGTAGCTTGGGAAAATCCAACGTGCATCTTTCCCTGGGTCTTCACCAGCATCACAGCAAACTGCAGCATCCCCTGCCAGGTGAGCATCACCTGCCTCATGAGCATCACCTGCCCTGTGAGCATCCCTGTCTGGTGAGCATCACCTGCCCTGTGAGCATCACCTGCCAGGTGAGCATCACCTGTCTGGTGAGCATCACCTGCCTGCTGAGCATCACCTGCCTGCTGAGCATCCCTGCCTGGTGAGCATCACCTGCCCTGTGAGCATCACCTGCCTGCTGAGCATCACCTGCCAGGTGAGCATCACCTGCCTGCTGAGCATCCCTGCCTGCTGAGCATCACCTGCCTGGTGAGCATCACCTGCCCTGTGAGCATCACCTGCCTGCTGAGCATCACCTGCCTGGTGAGCATCACTTGCCTGCTGAGCATCACCTGCCTCATGAGCATCCCTGTCTGGTGAGCATCACCTGCCTGCTGAGCATCCCTGCCAGGTGAGCATCCCTGTCTGGTGAGCATCACCTGCCCTGTGAGCATCCCTGCCTGGTGAGCATCACCTGCCTGCTGAGCATCACCTGCCCTGTGAGCATCCCTGTCTGGTGAGCATCACCTGCCTCATGAGCATCACCTGCCTGCTGAGCATCACCTGCCTCATGAGCATCCCCTGCCCTGTGAGCATCACCTGTCTGGTGAGCATCACCTGTCCTGTGAGCATCACCTGCCTCATGAGCATCCCCTGCCCTGTGAGCATCACCTGTCTGGTGAGCATCACCTGCCCTGTGAGCATCCCTGCCAGCTGAGCATCACCTGCCAGGTGAGCATCACCTGCCCTGTGAGCATCACCTGCCCTGTGAGCATCCACCTGCCAGCTGAGCATCACCTGCCTGGTGAGCATCCCTGCCTGATGAGCATCACCTGCCCTGTGAGCATCACCTGCCCTGTGAGCATCCCTGCCTCATGAGCATCACCTGTCCTGTGAGCATCCCTGCCAGGTGAGCATCACCTGCCTGGTGAGCATCACCTGCCTGATGAGCATCACCTGCCCTGTGAGCATCACCTGCCTCATGAGCATCACCTGTCCTGTGAGCATCCCTGCCAGGTGAGCATCACCTGCCTGGTGAGCATCACCTGCCTGCTGAGCATCACCTGCCTGCTGAGCATCACCTGTCCTGTGAGCATCACCTGCCTCATGAGCATCACCTGTCTGCTGAGCATCACCTGCCCTGTGAGCATCCCCTGCCCTGTGAGCATCACCTGCCCTGTGAGCATCACCTGCCAGGTGAGCATCACCTGCCCTGTGAGCATCCCCTGCCCTGTGAGCATCACCTGCCTCATGAGCATCACCTGCCCTGTGAGCATCCCCTGCCCTGTGAGCATCACCTGCCTCATGAGCATCACCTGCCTGGGCCTGGGACTGTTCCAGCTTGGCACCAGCAGGTTTCCCTCCTGCAGCCTCTGCTGGCTTCTCCTCTGAACTCTAGGTTTAAAGGTTGGGCTTTGAGCAGCCTAAACCAGAACTGGGACAGCCTAAACCAGAACTGGGACAGCCTAAACCAGAGCAGGGACAGCCTAAACCAGGTCAGGGACAGGAACAGCGTAAACCAGGGCAGGGACAGCAGGAACCTAAACCAGAGAAGGGACAGGAACAGCCTAAACCAGAACTGGGCCAGCAGGAACAGCCTAAACCAGAGCAGGGATAGGAGCAGCCTAAACTTGGGCAGGGACAGCAAGAGCCTTAAACCAGAGCAGGGAGAACAGGAACAGCCTAAACCAGAGCAGGAACAGCAGGAATCTAACCCAGGGCAGGAACAGGAGCAGCCTAACCCAGAGCAGGGACCAGGACAGCCTAACCCAGGTCAGGGACAGGAACAGCCTAAACCAGGCCAAGAACAGGAGCAGCCTAAACCAGAGCAGGGACAGCAGGCATCTAAGCCAGAGCAGGGAGAACAGGAGCAGCCTAAACCAGAACAGGGACAGGAGCAGCCTAAACCAGAGCAGGGACAGCAGGCATCTAAACCAGAGCAGGGAGAACAGGAGCAGCCTGACCCAGGTCAAGAACAGGAGCAGGGAGCTGGGAACAGGCTGCCACTGAGAGCTGATGCCACTCCTGGTTTATTTTGTATTTTGGCTGTTAAAAATCTCCATAAATTCTCCCCCTTGCTCCTCGTTCTCCTCTCAGGCTGTTGTTAACCCTTGGAGGTCTGAGCAGAGCTGGGATTAAAGCTTGTGGATGGGGTTTTGCTGCTCTTTCTGTGCTGCACAGGTGCATCCCATTTCCCAGGGAGAAAAATTGCAGCACCACCTGCTGCACACGGAATTATTGCCATATTGATTTGATTTCTTTTAATTGAAGTGTGCCATTTCTGAGGGCTGTGACTGCTGCTCCCTTTCCTGGCAGCAGCAGGCTTCCAATCACTGGCACCTCCTGGATATTCCAGCCCAGGAAATTGGTTTGCAAGTTAAAAATCTCTTATTCCTCTCTGAAGAATCGATTGCCACAGGGGCTGGGAAAATTGGGGAAATAAAGTTTTTCATCTCCCTGATGTCTCAGGCAACCTGGTCTGTGGTGACAGTGTTTGTTGTGGCTTTGAAATTCCCTTTTGTGGGGAAAGGAAAGGAAAGGAAAGAAGGAAAGGAAAGGAAAGGAAAGGAAAGGAAAGGAAAGGAAAGGAAAGGAAAGGAAAGGAAAGGAAAGGAAAGGAAAGGAAAGGAAAGGAAAGGAAAGGAAAGGAAAGGAAAGGAAAGGAAAGGAAAGGAAAGGAAAGGAAAGGAAAGGAAAGGAAAGGAAAGGAAAGGAAAGGAAAGGAAAGGGAAAGGAAGCTGTAGGATCACCCAAATGCAGCTCTGAGCAAGCTGCTCAAGGGAAAGGTTCCTGTCCTTGGAACTGGGTGAGTTTTAGGGTCCTTTGGGTTCTAACCCAAACTGTTCTGTGATAAACAGGGACTGAGGGCTGGCAATGGTCCCAGACACCCATAAATGTTCCTGTCTTCCCCTTCCAGCCTGCAGCTCTCATGGAAATGCAATCACCATGGTTTTTATTCATCTAAAATCCCATTCCCAGCTGTGATTTCCCCTTTTCACAGCCTGGGTCTGTGTCTCTGCATTTGGCCTTTTCTGGCAGCTCAGCAAGGAATGTTCTGGAGGATCCTGGGCTTGGCTGGAGCACTGAGGTGTCCCTGGGTGCCTCCTCCTGATCCCCATCCCCACAGCAGCAGGGGAAAACTGGGGATTGATCAAATCATGGAATTCTAGAATGGTTTCTTCTGAAAGGGACCTTAAATCCCCCCCAGTGTCCCCCTGCCATGGCAGGGACACCTCCCACTGTCCCAGTGTCCAGCCTGGCCTTGGGCACTGCCAGGGATCCAGGGGCAGCCACAGCTGCTCTGGCAATCCCAGCCCAGCCAGGAATTCCCAATTCCCAACATCCCATCCATCCCTGCCCCTGGCAGTGTCCCATTCCCTGTGTCCTGTCCCTCCATCCCTGTCCCCAGTCCCTCTCCAGCTCTCCTGGATCTCTCCAGGCCCTGCCAGGGGCTCTGGGCTCTCCTGGATCCTTCTCCTCTCCAGGGAACATTCCCAGCTTTCCTCACCCCACAGGAGCTGTGCCCCCACCCTTCAATCAGGGCCAGGGTGACTGGGACAGGCTGGGTGTGTCCAGTGTCCAGCAGGGAGGTGACCCCAGGCTGGCACTGCTCACACCCCCAGCCCTGCTCAGCCTGACCTGCACAACACTCACTAACAGATGGATTTATTCTTCCCTCCCCTCTCAGCTGATGAATTGATGATTTAGAATATTTTGTTTTTCTGTGGCTGGCTCTGGAGCCCTCTAAGGATTATCCAGGATAAAGGAGAGTGACAGAGAGTAAGGGATGCCAAAGCCTTTGCAGCAGCTGATGTGGTTGGGTTTTTTCCTGTTTTTTTCTCAGTTTTCATGGCTGTGAAATCCAAATCTTCTGCAGCACAAAACTGGGGCTGAGGCAGAGTCAGGGCAGCTTTTCCTGCTGCAGGAGAACGTGGGGACCTGATTTCCTCAGGACAGCTGGGGATTCCCAGGGACTCCTGTCCTGGAGCTGCTCACTCCCACTGGGCTCTGGCAGGGAATTCATCAGCGTTAATTGGGGCTGGTTGCTCACATGGAAAAATTGCATTTCCTGGGACCCTGGGACTGGAGCTGGAAACCAGAGAGGGGCTGGGGAGAAGGATGAACACAGGGAATGGGACACTGCCAGGGGCAGGGATGGATGGGATGTTGGGAATTGGGAATTCCTGGCTGGGCTGGGATTGCCAGATTTGCTGTGGCTGCCCCTGGATCCCTGGCAGTGCCCAAGGCCAGGCTGGACACTGGGACAGTGGGAGGTGTCCCTGCCATGGCTGGGGTGGGATGGGTGGGATTTAACCCTTCCCAACCCAAACCATTCCATGATTCCATGAAAACAGACCCAGTTCCCCATGCTGGGAGCTCCCTGTGCCTCTCCAGGGCTTTGCTGCCTCTTCCTGCTGGGAGCTGTTCCAGAAATCATCCCTTCAGCAATTCCATCCCCTGTGCTGAATTTCACAGCTTGAGGACACAGAGCTGGAATTTTTGGAGGATCCATGACTTGTCTCTGGGTCCCAGGAGTGTCCCCTGCCCTCCCACGGGACAGGGGCTGGGAAGGAGCTCCGTGTGCTCCAAGAGGACACTGATTTTTGGGAAAGCTGCAGATGGACGTGGCTGGAGAACCCTGGAGCACAACTTTGGAACGAGCAGTGCTGAGAGAACAGCTCCCTTCACACACTGACCTGTTTGTGATGCTCTGGGAACTTGAATTTCTGTGTTCCTGCTTTAATCTGGCACTTTGATTTGGGCAGCTCCAGAAATTACCTCTTAGGAACATTTTCCAAGGGAAAAAAACCTCCTCCTGTTGTTTGTGTAACAGGCTGGGAAACAAAGCAATTGCAGGCTGCTCCCAGTGTAATAAAGGTCTGTGTAAAATGTATTTTGCTCAGCAATGTCAGCTCTACTTAAATCTTCAAAGTGATTGTTCTGCATTTAAGCATATTCCAATGGCTGTCTGCATTGCTGCATGGCAAAATCCAATTTCTGTGACAGATAATTCTCCTCTTCAGGGCTGGGGTGAGGAGAGTCTGTGTGTTAACAGAGCTGCTCCCCAGGGTGCTGCAGTGGCTCTCACAGAGCCCCCTGCCCTGCCTGGCAATGACCTCACTGAGCAGCTCATGGCTCGTCCTGCCCAGCTCTGTTTCACCAGTGCTGCCCTGGTGAGCCTCTTCCAGAGCCTGGAGGGATCCAGGAGAGCTGGAGAGGGACTGGGGACAGGGATGGAGGGACAGGACCCAGGGAATGGGACACTGCCAGGGGCAGGGATGGATGGGATGTTGGGAATTGGGAATTCCTGGCTGGGCTGGGATTGCCAGAGCAGCTGTGGCTGCCCCTGGATCCCTGGCAGTGCCCAAGGCCAGGCTGGACACTGGACAGTGGGAGGTGTCCCTGCCCATGGCTGGGGGACAGGGGGACAGGGGACAGGAGGACAGAGGGACAGGGGACAGGGACAGAGGGACAGAGGGACAGGGACAGGTAGACAGAGGGACAGAGGGACAGGGACAGCTCTGTGCCTGCTGGCTCCAGCACTGCCATGCCCGTGGCTGTGCTCACTGCAGGGCTGGATGTGGGAGCTGAAGCCACCACTGAGGCCCTCAGTGCTCTCTGTCCTTCTCCCTGTCCTGTCCAAATCTCTGCTCTCTGCTGTCTCTGATGGAACAATGAATATTTCCATTGCTGTACCTCCTCCAGTCCAGACTCCTGCCTGGTTCTCCAGCCTCAGTGATACTGAAGTGCTTCCTTCACGAGACAGCTCCTTAATCACCGGGCCCCAATCATCTCCAGGAGCTTCCAGGAGGAAAATGGGCTCTCCAGCACATGGAGAGGTTAAGAAATAATGCTTGGTCAACTTTGCAAAGCAATTTGAACTCTCTCTGTGAAACAGTAAGTGCCAGACGAGAGCTGTGCACTATTGGCCACCTCTTGTCTCCAATTGACCTTTCCTGGCAGGTGAGCACCCAGCAGAGATGAGGGCTCTCATTTCCTGCTCTCGGCACTGCACCCATCAGGGCTCCCAGCACATTGTGGGGGCTCTGGGGAGCAGGGCTGGGGGCAGGGACAGACCCTCTGGGCTGGCTGGGACCCCCAAGGGACGGCAGTGCACCCTGGAGAGAGTGGGAGCTGCAGGGAGGGCTCAGATCCCTGCCTGGGTCGCAGGGACATGGGGATAATTCCCTGCCTGTGTCACAGGGACAGGGGCTCAATTCCCTGGATGTGTCACAGGAACATGGGGTTAATTCCCTGCCTGGGTCACAGGGACAGGGGCTCAGATCCCTGGATGTGTCACAGGGACATGGGGATAATTCCCTGGATGTGTCACAGGGACAGGGGCACAATTCCCTGGATGTGTCACAGGAACATGGGGTTAATTCCCTGCCTGTGTCACAGGGACATGGGCACAATTCCCTGCCTGGGTCACAGGGACATGGGCACAATTCCCTGGATGTGTCACAGGGACATGGGCACAATTCCCTGCCTGTGTCACAGGGACAGGGGCTCAATTCCCTGGATGTGTCACAGGGACAGGGGCTCAATTCCCTGCCTGTGTCACAGGGACATGGGGTTAATTCCCTGGATGTGTCACAGGGACATGGGGATAATTCCCTGGATGTGTCACAGGGACAGGGGCTCAGTTCTCTGCCTGTGTCACAGGGACAGGGGCTCAATTCCCTGGATGTGTCACAGGGACAGGGGCACAATTCCCTGGATGTGTCACAGGGACAGGGGCACAATTCCCTGCCTGTGTCACAGGGACAGGGGCACAATTCCCTGGATGTGTCACAGGGACAGGGGCTCAATTCCCTGCCTGTGTCACAGGGACAGGGGCTCAATTCCCTGGATGTGTCACAGGGACAGGGGCTCAATTCCCTGGATGTGTCACAGGGACATGGGGTTAATTCCCTGCCTGTGTCACAGGGACAGGGGCACAATTCCCTGCCTGTGTCACAGGGACAGGGGCTCAATTCCCTGCCTGTGTCACAGGGACATGGGGTTAATTCCCTGCCTGTGTCACAGGGACAGGGGCTCAATTCCTTGGCTGTTTTGAAGGGAGGGGGTTTCATTTCCCTGCCTGTTTCAGAGTTTTCAGGAGTTTTTATTTCCCTAGCTGATCTGGAGGGAAAGGTTTTCTTTAATTCCTGGCTGTTTTGGAGGGAGGGGTTTTCTTTAATTCTTGGCTATTTTGGAGGGAAATGTTTTCTTTAATTCCTGACTGTTTTGGAGGGAGGGTTTTTCTGTCATTCCTGGCCGTTTTGGAGGGAGAGGTGTATTTCCCTGTATGGTCAGAGTGCTCCCTCTCCCTGTCCTGTCAGCCCCAGCCCGTGGTCACCTGAATTTGGGGTGGCAGCCCCTGCAGGGCCTCTCCACCTGCTCCTGGCACCACTTGGGGATGCTGAGCTCTGTGCCTCTCCTGGGGCTGCAGGAATCAGAGTCCTGGAATGGTTTGGGTGGGAATGACCTAAAATCCCACCCATTCCCACCCCTGCCATGGCAGGGACACCTCCCACTGTCCCAGTGTCCAGCCTGGCCTTGGGCACTGCCAGGGATCCAGGGGCAGCCACAGCTGCTCTGGCAATCCCAGCCCAGCCAGGAATTCCCAATTCCCAATACCCCACCCATCCCTGCCCTCCTTCAGTTTAAAGCCCTGGTTATTTTCCCTCAGGGCCAGCTCTCTGGTGGTGGTGCTGAGGGAATCCAGGCTCACAGATCCCTCTGCTCCATCCCTCCAGAGCTGCCTGCAGCTGGCACCGAGCCCTGGGCACCTCCTGGGCTGGGCTGAGCTCCCCAGAGGGCAGCTCCCTCTCACCTTTCCACAGGGAAAATCACTCAAATTCCATTTTGCTCCAGCCTGCTCATCTCACCCAGCTTTTAGTGTGGAATTAAGCACTGGAGGGGCTGCCAGGGAGGTTTGGATCCCCATCCCTGGAGGTGCCAGGGAATTCCTGGAGGTGGCACTCACAGCTCTGGGCTGGGACAAGGTGGGGATGGGGCACAGCTGGGATTCTGTGATCCTGGAGGGATTTTCCAGCCTCAGTGGCTCTGGGATTCTGTGTGATGCTGAGAATTGTTATTGAATGATGAGCAATTCAGCTTTAAATCGATTTATTCCATTTTATGTTGGTGTCAGTTCCCATTTTGATTAACATTCAGTGCACCGTGGGAACAAGGAATCTGCAACAGACTTAATTCCAATAAACTCTGTGTTAGGGAAAATGTCCCCTTACTACTGCTGCAAGTAAAAATGGGGAGACTGGTGCTGGCACACTTTACACTTCCTCAATCCTCCCAAAATCCAGTGTGGAAGCTCTGCCTCTTGCCCACCACCTCTGCTTTGCCTTTCCCTCAGATCCTCCTGGGATTTAAGGACTCCAGAGCTCTGCTCCCACATTCCATGGTTTCTTTTCATGAGTGATTTTTTGGTGTCATAAACGGTATTTATTCAGAAAAGGAATGGATCAGAAAATAATTAATTTTCTCCTGCTTCCATTTATTGCAGCTCTCCTGTTTGGCATCCCAGGCAGCATCCCATAAATAAAAGGGATCAGTCTCAGCACAGGCTGGCTCTGTGGGATCTGCCCTTCTGGCTGTGCTCTGCTGAAGGTGGAGCTGCTCTAGGAACCTGCTAATTTCCCATTACTGCCCTAATGAAATGCTTAATGAGATTAATCAATGGCCCCTCATTAGCCAGGGAGCTTCCTGGTGCTTTTGTGCTGTGCTTTGGAGAGCTGGATTTGCTCCTCTCCTCTTCTCTCCTCTCCTCCCAGAGCTGCTGCAGCTGGATCCACAGCTGGATCCACAGCTGGATCCACAGTCAGCCCTGGGCTGTGCTGGGCTTATCTGCTGACACCTCTGGAAGCTGAGGTAGGAATAAATCACAGAAAGAAGCTTTATTTGTTCCTGATTTCTATTTAAAAGCCACCCTCAAACCCACAGAAAAGTGTTATATTTTATTTTCCCCACATTCCCCCACCCTGTGTCAGTGGAGCTGATGATGGCTTGGCACAATCAGGAAGGTAGAACTGCAGGAGGTTGAACTTTAGGGTAAATTTGAGGTTTGTTTGTGAGAGAGGAAAGAATAAATGTATGAAATGATAAATTAACCACGTGAGAGGGTGGTTTAGAGGGAAACTCCTTATTTGAGGTTTGTTGGTCAGAAAGGGAAGAATAAATTTATGAAATGATAAATTAACCACATGAAAGGGTGATTTACAGGGAAACCCCTTTTTTTAGGTTTGTTTGCAAAAAAGGAAATAACAGATTTATTAATTAATAAATTAACCACACGACAGGGTGATTTACAGGGAAACCCCTTTTTTTGAGGTTTGTTTGCAAGAAAGGAAATAACAAATTTATTAATTAATAAATTAACTTCATGAAAGGGTGATTTATAGGGAAACCCAACACTTGGGCAGTGCCCCAGGCTGGACATTGGGCTTGGAGCACTTGGGACAGAGGGAGGTGTCCCTGCATGGCAGGGTGGGCTGGGATGGGATGGGATGGGATGGGGTGGGATGGGATGGGATGGGCTGGGATGGGATGGGATGGGATAAGGGGATGGGATACAGGGATGGGATACAGGGATGGGATGGGATGGGATAATGGGATGGGATGGGATGGGATAATGGGAGCGGATAATGGGATGGGATGGGGTCCATGGGATGGGATGGGATGGGATGGGATGGGGATGGGATGGGATGGGATGGATGGGATGGGAATAATGATGGGGATGGGATGGGAATAATGGGGATGGGGATGGGATGGGATGGGATACATGGGATGGGATGGGATGGGATACAGGGATGGGATGGGATACAGGGATGGGATGGGATGGGATACAGGGATGGGATGGGATGGGATGGGATGGGATGGGATGGGATGGGATGGGATAGGGATGGGATGGGATGGGATGGGATGGGATTTAAGGTCCTTCCCACCCAAACCATTCCCTGACTCTGCGATTCCCTGACTCTTTGGTGAGTTTTTTCCATCCCTCAGAGCTGTGGTCCCTGTGGAGGGGCTGGATCCCTGCTCAGCTCTCTGTGCCGTGTCCCCTGTCCCCGTGCCTGGGGTGTGGCACTGCCTGTCCCTAGTGCAGAGCTGATTTCCCTGGATGATTTTCCTGCTGTGTGTCAGGACAAGCACGAGGCAGGCCCAGCCCCAGCCCTGCTTTGTTGGCAGCTGGTAATTTGAAGTTTTACTCCCTGTTATATCACAGGCTCCAGCCTGGCTGCGTTCCTCTGGCTGATCTCACACACTCCAATCACGGCTCAATGAACATATTTTTCAAAGATAAGCCCAGAGCAAATGAATTGGATTTATTTTTAATGCTGCCGTGTTTCTAATGCCCAGTGACACACGAACAAACGATTGCCATCACTTGTCCCTTGCTCTGTGGGTATTGCTTTGGGCAGGGTAATATCAGTGTGGTCAGGATTGTAAATCATCCCTGGGGCTGATGGTCCTTCTGTGGGGAGAAGGCTCCGAATCCAGGAGACAAATCCAGCCTTCCTTTTGTCATGATACAAATCCAGCCTTCCTTTTGTCATGAGACAAATCCAACCTTCCTTTTGTCATGGGACAAATCTAACCTTCCTTTTGTCATGAGACAAATCTAACCTTCCTTTTGTCATGGGACAAATCCAACCTTCCTTTTGTCACAGGAGACAAATCCAACCTTCCTTTTGTCACAGGAGACAAATCCAACCTTCCTTTTGTCACAGGACAAATCCAACCTTCCTTTTGTCATGATACAAATCCAACCTTCCTTTTGTCATGGGACAAATCCAGCCTTCCTTTTGTCATGATACAAATCCAGCCTTCCTTTTGTCATGGCACAAATCCAACCTTTCTTTTGTCATGGGACAAATCCAACCTTCCTTTTGTCATGGCACAAATCCAACCTTTCTTTTGTCATGGGACAAATCCAACCTTCCTTTTGTCACAGGACAAATCCAGCCTTCCTTTTGTCACAGGAGACAAATCCAGCCTTCCTTTTGTCACAGGAGACAAATCCAACCTTCCTTTGGTCATGATACAAATCCAGCCTTCCTTTTGTCATGATACAAATCCAACTTTCCTTTTGTCATGGCACAAATCCAACCTTCCTTTTGTCATGGGACAAATCCAACCTTCTTTTTGGAAAGGCAGGAGCCAGCTCGTGGGATGTGACTGAGCCAGAGCCACCAGGTCACGGCTGGAACTCCATAAGTGACCTTGCTGATGGCTGGGTGAGGACAGGAAGGGACACTGATGGTCTGAGTGACCTTGCTGATGGTCTGGGTAGGGACAGGGATCTTTGGGATGGATTTGGGAATGATTTCTTCCCCAGAACAGCCCTGGCACAGCTGCCCAGGAGTGCCCATCCCTGGGGGTTTAAAGCTCCCTGGGTGTGGCACTTGGGGACACGGGGCAGTGCTGGGGGAGGGCTGGGCTCAGAGGCATGAAGGGTCATTCCCAAGTGAAATGAGTCCATGTTTCTGTGCCCAGATCCTGCCCTGCTCCCTGGGAAACCCTTGGGCATCCCCCACTGGTGCCATCCGTGTCCTCAACCTGCACTTTTTGGTCCCAAAATGGGAGAGCTGAGCACAGGCAGCAGCTCCTGGCGGCTCCTGCAGCCCCTGCCGAGCTGTTTAGAGGAGCTGTGCTCCCTGTTTTTGCTCTTTCCACGGATCAGCTGGTGGCTGACATTTCCCACCCGGTGCCATATGTTGTTTTTCCCAGAGCAGGGAAGTGCAGCACTGCAAGGAGGGAGCGCTGGCACCCTGCCCGAAGGCAGAGCAGGAGAGATTCCTCCTTCTCCTTCTCCTTCTCCTTCTCCTTCTCCTTCTCCTTCTCCTTCTCCTTCTCCTTCTCCTTCTCCTTCTCCTTCTCCTTCTCCTTCTCCTTCTCCTTCTCCTTCTCCTTCTCCTTCTCCTTCTCCTTCTCCTTCTCCTTCTCTTTTTCTTTTTCTTTTTCTTTTCTTCTTCTCTTCTTCTCTTCTTCTCTTCTTCTCTTCTTCTCTTCTTCTCTTCTTCTTTTCTTCTCTTCTTCTCTTCTTCTCTTTTTTCTTCTTTTCTTCCTTTCTTCCTCTTCTTATTTTCTTCCTCTTCCTCTTCCTCTTCCTCTTCCTCTTCCTCTTCCTCTTCCTCTTCCTCTTCCTCTTCCTCTTCCTCTTCCTCTTCCTCTTCCTCTTCCTCTTCCTCTTCCTCTTCCTCTTCTCCTGTTCTTCTTTTCTCCTCCTCCTCCTCCTCCTCTCCTGTCTCCTCTCCTGCAGCCACACAGGGAATTCTGCCCTGCAGATGCAGAAGTGCTGGAGGGGCAGGAGCACCCCGAGGAGTGATCCCACCCTGCTGGGCTGTTTCCTTCCCACCTCCAGGGTCACCAAGCCCAGCCTGTGACCAGGTGAAGTCCCCAGGTGCCATTATTTGGCCACCTCCAGGATGGTGACTCCCCCACTGCCCTGTGCCAGGGCTGGGCAGCCTGAATGGCACAAAGCTGGGCCAGGCAGGCTCAGGCTGGATTTTGGGGAAGGTTCTTCCCACCCCCAGAGGTGCTGGCACTGCCCCAGAGCTGCAGTTTGGACACCAGGGATGCCCAGGTGGGATTTTGGGGATCTGGGATGATCCCTGTGGGTCAGTCCAGCTCTGGACATTCCTGATTCAGGGAAACTGCCAGTGCAGGAACTGTCCCTGACCTGCAGCCTGAGGGGCTGGGCTGTGTCCCCCTCTCGTCCCCAGGTGCTCCTTGCCTCTCATGGCAGAATTACAGAATTCTTGAGGTGGCTGCAGCAGAGCCCCCAGAACATGCAGGAGATCTGAGGAGCCACTGACAGGAGCGTTTGAAACCTCTCCAGGATTGTTTGTGGCAGCCTCCTGTGCCTTTGCACTGAAATGATAACTCTGCTGGGGAAATCAATTATGCCAAGCACTCTGTTACATCATTTTCAGTGTATTAATTTTCACTTGAACAGAGAGAAGGCAGGGCGCAGGCATCCATCACTTCTGAACGAGGGGCTGTGTCCCTCCAGCCCTGCAGGAGCCACAGGGAGGGAAATCCTGGGGAATTCCAGAGCTGGGAGTGATTAGAAATGGGAGTGAAGCAGTGGATGAATTGAGAGCCAGCTCTGCCCCGTGCTGGGTGCAGCCCCCCTTTGGCTTCAGCTGCACAAATTAATGCAGGGAGAGGTTCAGGGGACACACAAATATTCCAGAGCTCCTGCTTTGGTGCTGCCTCATTTCTTGGAGCCAGGTTTGGAAGCCCTGCCCTGGTTTAGCTCTGATTTATCATTTGAACCTGGGCTTTAGGGCAGACTGTCAGAATTTCTTCTTCAAGTCACCTAAAATGTAAATGTGGCTTCTCCACCAGGGCTTGTGTCTAAATTTAGCACATTTTAAAAATTACTAAAATTAATTTGCATTGTTTATATTATAATAATCATTGATTATATTGTAATTTTATGTTTTATTGGTATATTACAATGTACATGTTATGTTAATATATATTGCTGTGATATATTATAATTTTATGTTATATTACTGTGGATTACTTTGAGACTCTCTGTACCTCACCTCCAGTCACCCAGGACTCGTGTTCAGGACAAGTAGGATAAAAGATTTTTATTGGGCAAATTTAAAGACTGGAATAAACTTTAAACTAATCCCACAGCACTCTCTTCCTCACACAAAGAAAGATTTTTCCTCCTATTGTAATTTTTAATATGAAAACAGGGATTTTTTTTTTTTTTTTTTTTTTTTTGCTTCTTTTTTTATCACTGTGGCCATCACTTCCCTGCCTTTTATTCCTCTTCTTTATCCTACATATCTCTGTTAGGGCTAAACTGGAAAGGTAGAAAATGGAAATTGAAATTTTATCTCCTTGTTCAAGGCTGCTCTGTTATTGTGTGGAAAGGAGGAATAAATGGTGACATTAACCTGAAAACCAGAAAAATGAAAGTGAATTTGGAATGTATTTATTAATCTGTTCTATCTCTTTCCATCTCTGTTCCTGGGATTTGTGAAATTCCCTCATTCTGTGCATGGAATCCATGTGGGCAGGAGGTGGGAGAGGCTGAAATGGGAATTCCTTCAGCTGGGAAGGCTGAAATCCCACAAATCCCACAAATCCCACAAAATCCCACAAATCCCACATTTCCCACTGAGCACGAGCCATGGTGAGAATGAGAAATACCAGGGGAGTCTCCTGAGCATTTGAAGTCCTGGGAATGCTGTGATCCTGAGAAGCTGGGATATTCTGGGATATTCTGATATATTCTGGGATATTCTGGAATATTCTGGGATATTCGGGGATATTCTGATATATTCTGGGATATTCTGGGATATTCTGGGATATTCTCTGCAGCCTCCACCCCATTCCCAGCATTCCTGAGGTGGGAAAAGCCCCCAGGATCCCAGAATCCAACCTGTGTCCTGTGCCCACCTTGTCCCAGCCCAGAGCTCCCAGTGCCACCCCCGGGTGACACCCCCAGGGATGGGGATCCAAACCTCCCTGGGCACTTCCAACCCCTGAGCTCCCTTTCCATGGGGAAATTCCTCCTAAAATCCCCCCTGAGCCTCCCCTGGCCCAGCCTGAGGCTGTTCCCTCTCCTCCTGTCCCTGTCCCTGTTCCCAGAGCCCGACCCCCCCAGTGTCCCCTCCTGGCAGGGAGTTGTGCAGAGCCACAAGGGCCCTGAGCCTCCTTTGCTGCAGCTGAGCCCTGCCCAGCTCCTCAGGAATTCTCCATTCCCTTCCCAGCTCCTCAGGAATTCTCCATTCCCTGCCCAGCTCCCTCAGGAATTCTCCATTCCCTGCCCAGCTCCTCAGGAATTCTCCATTCCCTTCCCAGCTCCTCAGGAATTCTCCATTCCCTTCCCAGCTCCCTCAGGAATTCTCCATTCCCTTCCCAGCTCCTCAGGAATTCTCCATTCCCTGCCCAGCTCCTCAGGAATTCTCCATTCCCTTCCCAGCTCCTCAGGAATTCTCCATTCCCTTCCCAGCTCCTCAGGAATTCTCCATTCCCTGCCCAGCTCCCTCAGGAATTCTCCATTCCCTTCCCAGCTCCTCAGGAATTCTCCATTCCCTTCCCAGCTCCTCAGGAATTCTCCATTCCCTTCCCAGCTCCCTCAGGAATTCTCCAGCCCCTCAAATTCCTCAGGAATGGTCCCAGTAAGGAATGGGTCAGTGTTTGCTAACAGGAAGGAATCCAGGCTGGGATGTTCTGAGTGCAGGGCACAGTTTATTCTGTGTTTCTCTGCTTCCCTGGGCTGGGCAGAGGCTGGAGGGGCTCACCCTGCCCTGCTCTGGGTCCCAGGGGCAGCAGGAAGGGGGAGAAAGGGACAGAGGGACAGAGGACAGAGGGACAGAGGACAAGATGCTCCTGCCTGGAGCCATCCTGGACCTCTGGCTCTCAGCCACCCCTTGCTGCAGATCCATTCCCTGCCTTTTTCCCAGTTTTTCCCCAAACACTTTTGGTTTGGGAGTGAGGATGGGCACGTTCCTGCTCCACTCCCAGCCCTGCTGCTCACACCTGCCACCAGAGGTTTTACAGTGCCATAAAACACCTGGATTTGCACCTGGAGTGTTTCCCCTGGGATTCACCTCTCCAACTGGAGCAATATAAATCTCAGGTGATAAAAACCCGCCGAGAGTTTTCACCAGTTAAGGAATAAATGGCCATAAAAGCACATTTAGTGTGAGTGAATGGATGGGTGTGGGGACATCTCTGTGGGGAGAGCAGCCCCAGAGCCAGGGAGGGGCTGAGCAGAGGGGCAGGGACACCTCCAGGTGAGCTGTGCCACCCTGCTGTGCCCCTGCAGTGACTGTGACCCTGCCAGGTGATGGCTGGATGTCCTGGTGTGAAGGACAGGTGTGTGCCAAGAAAGGCAGAAACTTCTCTTTGAAATGGAGAATGCAAACCCCCTCCCTCCAAATTATTGTAATTTTGAAATTAAAGGGCTCTCAGGCAAAGAGATGGGAATTAGGAATAACAGTTCTTTACTAGGAAAATTAAAATAGCAATGCAGTATTACACAGAACAATCCCAGCCCTGCCAGAGTCAGAATCCAAGCTGACACCCGTCAGTCAGTCAGGGTGTTGGCACAGTCCCATTCAATGGTGGCTGCATCCTCCTGCAGGGGCAGATGTGGTTCAGCTGGAGCAGTGCTCCTGGAGAAGGTGCAGTTTCCTCTGAAGCTCCAGGGATGATGTGCAAAGGTCTGGTTTTCCTCTGGGATCCAGTGGAAAGAAGGTGCCTTGGTGTCCCAAATGTCAGTTTTTATCTGGGTAGGAAAGGCTTGGCTCCTCCCCTGGCTGGAGCATCTCCCATGGGATGATGGAATTTTATCAGTCATGCCCTGGGACTCAGTGGCCATGAACAGGAGATATCTCCTGGAGGGAGGATGGGCTGTGGGAAGATAAAGATGATTGCCCAGCTGGGTTAAAGATGGCCCATGAGCAGATAATGTGTGCCAGGAGATCAGGGGCACTGCCCCAGCTGGGGTAACAGATGGGACAGAATTCACACTAATGGCCACATCAACCCAACACACTGGACTTCAAAACCTGGTGGGTTTGAGCAGATCCTGGAGGGGTTGGTGTTCCCAGGTGAGCAGCAGCAGGGGCTGTGCCCTGTCCCCTCTGCTGGGGCTGCTCTTTCTGGCCCTGCTCACTCACCGGGGCTCCCTCCCAAAGGCACAAAACCCTAAACCTGTCCTGATCCCCAGTGCCCCGTGAGCAGCTCAGAGCTGCTTTTTCCTCTGGGAGGGCACAGGGACAGGGACAGAGGAGCTGGGGTGGGTGCTCAGCCCAGCTCAGCTCAGCTCAGCTCAGCTCAGCTGGGCTCAGCTCAGGCAGCCCTCACCAGGCGTCTCCCACAGTTTGGGATGAGGGAATGTCCTCACCTGCCTTGTCAGCCCACAAACACCATCCCCAGCCTGAGCAGGGTCAGCTCGTGAGCCACCTGGGGCTGATGTCTGTGCTGGGGATCTCCAGGCAGATAGAAATACTCCTAGACTATTTCTAGGATCACTCCTGGAGCTCTGGGATAATTCCAGGAGCTGTGGGATCACGCCTGGGGCTCTGGGATCGCTCCTGGATCCCTGGCATCACTCCTGGATCCCTGGGATCACTCCCGGAGCTCTGGGATCACTCCTGGGACTCTGGGATCACTCCTGGGGCTATGGAATCATTCCTGGGGCTCTGGGATCATTCCTGGATCCCTGGGATCACTCCTGGGACTCTAGGATCACTCCTGGGGCTCTGGGATCACTCCTGGAGCTGTGGGGTCACTCCTGGATCCCTGGGATCACTCCTGGGGCTCTGGGATCACTCCTGGGGCTCTGGGATCACTCCTGGATCCCTGGGGTCATTCCCAGAGCTTTGGGATCACTCCCTGGGGCTGTGGGATCACTCCTGGATCAATGGGATCACGCCTGGATTCCTGGGATCACTCCCAGAGCTCTGGGATCACTCCTGTGGCTCTGGGATAATTCCTGGATCCCTGGGATCACTCCTGGAGCTCTGGGATCACTCCTGTGGCTCTGGGATCACTCCTGGATCCCTGGGATCACTCCCAGAGCTCTGGGATCACTCCTGGGGCTCTGGGATCACTCCTGGAGCTCTGGGATCACTCCTGTGGCTCTGGGATCACTCCTGGATCCCTGGGATCACTCCTGGCACCACAGCTGTGCTGGCCCCTCTCACTCCCAGGGCAAGGCTGTGGTTTTTATGCAGGGAAGATCCAGTTCTGTGTGATATCCTCTGGAGTCCATCATTGCTGCTCTACAACGAGTGGGATTTTTGCTCTCCTGGGCACCAGTGTTTATTGTTAAATGAAATTTCATCAGCCATTTTATTTCACTGAGATTCAGCATCACAAGAGCCTCCTGCAGCACTCAACGCTCAGCTGTAATTTTGATTAATCTGAATAACTTTGCATCTGATCTGTGCAAGCACCACAAAAGGCAGTTAGTTTTTCTTGGCAGTAAAAAATAATCAGTAAATTAGTGACCATCAGGCTGAAGATTTTATAAATATTCATGGCCTGGAGATGTACGTGGGCAGAGGAACGTGGCTCACACACGAATAAACGTGCAGGGTTTGCATCAGGCACAGACACAGCGTTTGTCAGGGCACCACAGAGATGCCATGGGGGGCACAGACTGGGACACCTGTGTTTGCCCCACAGCCCCAGAATTTGGGGTGCAGCTGCTCCTTCCTCCCCTCACAGCGATGCAGGACTTTCCTTTCCTTTCCTTTCCTTTCCTTTCCTTTCCTTTCCTTTCCTTTCCTTTCCTTTCCTTTCCTTTCCTTTCCTTTCCTTTCCTTTCCTTTCCTTTCCTTTCCTTTCCTTTCCTTTCCTTTCCTTTCCTTTCCTTTCCTTTCCTTTCCTTTCCTTTCCTTTCCTTTCCTTTCCTTCCCTTCCCCTTCCCCTTCCCCTTCCCCTTCCCCTTCCCCTTCCCCTTCCCCTTCCCCTTCCCCTTCCCCTTCCCCTTCCCCTTCCCCTTCCCCTTCCCCTTCCCCTTCCCCTTCCCCTTCCCCTTCCCCTTCCCCTTCCCCTTCCCCTTCCCCTTCCCCTTCCCCTTCCCCTTCCCCTTCCCCTTCCCCTTCCCCTTCCCCTTCCCCTTCCCCTTCCCCTTCCCCTTCCCCTTCCCCTTCCCCTTCCCCTTCCCCTTCCCCTTCCCCTTCCCCTTCCCCTTCTTCCCTTACAGCCTCTTCCCTTTTCCCTTCTTCCCTTACAGCCTCTTCCCTTTTCCCTTTTCCCTTTTCCCTTTCCCTTTCCCTTTCCTTTCCTCCCCTTTCCAGAATGGGGATTGCTGTTTGATTTGGGGATTGGTGCCTGATTTGGGATCAGTGCCTGGAGTGGGGATCAATGCCCAGTGTGGGATTCAGTGCCCAGTGTGGGGACCTGAGCTGTTCCCTGCACAAACCCCACAGCCCCAGGCAGGTTCTGGATGCCAGACATCCCAGTAAGAGCTGGATATCCCAGTAAGAGCTGGATATCCCAGTGAAAACTGGAAATCCCAGTAAAAGCTGAATATCCCAGTGAGAACAGGATATCCCAGTGAGAACAGGATATCCCAGTAAGCGCTGGATATCCCAGTGAGAACAGGATATCCCAGTGAAAACTGGATATCCCAGTATGGGCTGCACATCCCAATAAGAGCTGCACATTCTAGGGTGAGCTGGACACCCCAATTACAGCTGCACACCCCAATTAAAGCTGGACACCCCAATTAGGGCTGGACACCCCAGTGTGGGCTGGACATCCCACCATCCTCAACTTCAGCTTTATCAACTGGGAACTGCAGAAATCAGAGCTAATTGCCAGGAGCTTTTGTAAGATGCTGCTTTAATCTGAATTTTTGGGGGTTGATGGGTATTTTCATCCTCCCCAGAAACACCTTCTTTGAACTCCCCCAGAAATCATTTCCTTGGGGAGGCGTTTCCTGGTTTCCTGATCGTGCCTCTCTGCTGGGGAGGGAGCTGCTGAAGGAACAGTAATTATTCTGAAAAAGCTGTTAGATAATGGCTCCAGGAACAGCTGGAGATGCAGCCCTGGCAGTTTTTTTGGTGATGGGTGAAAGGGGGCAGAGATCCCACTCCCTGTCAGGTGTAAAATGAAAATTGCAGTGAGTCTGGCTAAAGAATCCCAGGGCTGGGCAGGGTGACACCAAGGTGCCTTTGGCAGAGCAGTCGGGGGACAAATGGCTCTAAAACCACCCCAAACCACCCTGAACCACCCCAAACCACCCCAAACCACCCCAAACCACCCTGAACCACCCTGAACCACCCCAAACCACCCTGAACCACCCCAAACCACCCCAAACCACCCCAAACCACCCTGAACCACCCCAAACCACCCCAAACCACCCTAAACCACCCCAAACCACCCCAAACCACCCCAAACCACCCCAAACCACCCCAAACCACCCCAAACCACCCTGAACCACCCCAAACCACCCCAAACCACCCCAAACCACCCTGAACCAACCCAAACCACCCCTAACCACCCCAAACCACCCCAAATCACCCCAAACCACCCTGAAGCACCCCAAACCACCCCAAACCACCCTGAACCACCCCGAACCACACTGGCTGTGTCCCAGGCCAGGTTGGACATGGGGCTGGAGCAGCTGGGACAGTGGGAGGTGTCCCTGCCGTGGCAGGGGGGCACTGGGATGGATTTCTGACCCCTTTAATCCAAACCATGCCAGGATTCTGTGATTTTCCCACCCAGACCCACCCCTGGCTGTCTGGAGGGACCAGCAGCACCCTCAGGATGTCCCTCTGGTGGTTTCTGTCATTCCTGGGTTTGGGGTGCTCATTCCCAGTCTCTGCCCTTGCAGGAGCTGCTGAGCTGCTCGGGACTTTCCTTCGAGTCTCCCTGCAAAACTCACAAATATTGGAGTAATGACGCCTGGGTGTCCCTCTGGAAGAGGAGAGGAGGGGAAAATAAACAAAACAAAGCTCTGCTTGTCTGGAGCAAGCAGGGAAGCAGCACGGGGGGGCAGGAGGAGCATTTGCCAGGCTTAAAGGCTTGGGGAAGATTGTACCTGCACTGCTGCACTGCAGCTCTCCAAGCAGGATTGCCTTCATCCCGATTCTTGTTTCTCGCCGTGTTCCTTCATGTATCGTTAATCCTGGCGGGGTCCAGGCAGATCCCTGGGCTTTCCCAGCTCGGGAGGCAGGATGGAGGCAGCGCCTGCAGGGGAATCAGGCACAGGGGCACAGCAGAAGGGCAGGGGGAGGGAAGGGATGGGGCTCACTGCGCCTCCATCAGCCCTCAGATCCCCGAGATTCGGGATTTGGGTGCCCCGAAATCCCTCTGGGTCAGGAGACCTTCCCCAGGATCATTAGAGTACAGAATGTACAGAAAATGATTCTGTAGGTACCAGTTAGATGTGATCTACCCCTATGGAAATAACCTTAAATTAGATTTACCCCTATATAAATAACTTAGATTTAAATTAGATTTACCCCTATGGAAGTAACCTTAGATTTAAATTAGATTTACCCCTATATAAATAACCTTAGATTTAAATTAGATTCACCCCTATAAAAAATAACCTTAGATTTACCCCTATATGAATAACCTTAGATGTAAATTAGATTTACCCCTATATAAATAACCTCAGATTTACCCCTATGGAAATAACCATAGATTTAAATTAGACTTACCCCTATATAAATAACCTTAGATTTAAATTAGATTTACCCCTATGGAAATAACCTTAGATGTAAATTAGATTTACCCCTATATGAATAGCCTTAGATTTACCCCTATTCCTATGTCTGGTGGATCTGTGGGTGAGGTGTGGGTATTGATCTGGGCATTAATCTGATAGATTAGCCATGGATAGAAAATTCACCTCCAGATGAGAAAGAGACCAAATCCATTTCTCCCTCCTACTGTTCTGGCAGTAAAGTTGTCATTTCTAAAATTCCCAAGGAATGCCAAAATTGTGGAAAAAAAAAAAAAAAAAAAAAAAAAAAAATATATATATATATATATATATATATATATATAAATTGGCAATCTCAGCTTGTTTCCCTTCACTCACAGTTTTTTATTGCTGTTTTTTTACCAGTAAAGTTGTCAAAGTGTTTCAAGCCCCAACCAATCCCACAAAATCCAGTGCTGTGCTCATCCCAGTGCCAGGCATGGGGCATTAACACCTCAGCAGAGAAATCCTGCTGGAGGTCTCAAAGGGAGAATATTTCATGGATCTCGATTTTTAAAGCAGACTTTTCTGAGGGGAGTGAATGCAAGGAATTATTTTGGGGGAGAACACAGATGTGTGTATTTAATACAGATAGCCCCAAACTGATTGTGCATTAATCTTTATATAAATATAATTATATTTATAGTGTCTATCAGTTTTATATCCCACATAAACCACACATTGTATATAAATATAGGGCAATAAGTGAATAATGGCTCTGCATTATTGTCTGGATTATCCATCACATTTTTTTATATTTATGTATAATGTGGATTTATAGAGAAATATGAGGCAATAAAAATACATTTCTATGAGAAATAATAGAAATAGGTTTCTACTTCTTGGCAAAAAGAAATATGTGTGTGTAAAAGCACCGTGTGAGAATATGCATTGCCAGAAAAAGGAATGTATAGATTTGTATTACAGATGTAATATTAATGCAATATAAAGTATAGAATATATTATTTATAGACACCATTTATGTTTATTTTTGTACACAGAATATTTTGTATATTTTAGATGCATTCACACGACACCATTGTCTATGATATCCATTATTTTATACCCATATATTATTTATGGACAGGTTTTTATGGTTATTTAGCATTTGGAATCAGGGGCTGCTTTCCCTGGGGAGTGCTGGGATCCTGCTGGCACTGGGAGCTCCCCAGTTCTCCCTGAGACATTCCTGGGCTCCTCCTTCCCTGCCCCGTCCTCAGTGGGAGTTCAGGGGTGGGGTTAATTCCTGCAGAAATCTGAGGGGAATTTGGGAGTGCACTCCGCAAATGGGAATTGCTAAAAAAAAAAAAAAAAAAAAAAAAAAAAAAAAAAAAAAAAAATTTTAAAAAATCAGATTCCTTCTTATCCCTTTTTATCTGAGCCAGAACCGCTGCCTGCTCACTGGGATGGGGGGAAAATGCCGGCGCAGGGATGAGGAGTGGGAAGGCAGAGGGGGCAGGAGGGGTTGGGATCCCAGGCTCCAGAACATCACGCTCAGCATGGCAGAGCATCAACCTTGGGGTGGGAGAGCTGCGAGCGCTGGAAAACCATGGAAACAGCTCCGGAGAGGAGAAACAGCTCCAAACATTCGCAGGGAAGGGAAGGGGAGGCAGCAAAGAGCTGAGAGCAGAACCCGGCTGGTTCTGGTGAACACAGAATCCTGGTTTGGGTGGGAGGGACCCTAAATCCCAGCCCAGCCATCCCTGCCCGGGCAGGGACACCTCCCAGTGCTCCAAACCTGAGAGCAGTGAGGGGTTTGTCTGTACAAACGAGCTGTGGGTCTGCTGGTGGATAAAACCAGCACTGAGAGAGAAATAAAAGAAACAATGGGATGGATCCCACTGATTGGTGAATGGAAGAAGATATTTGCCTTTATAAACTAGGTTTGCTAATAAAGGAATTTAGATATTGAAAGATGAAAGAAGCAATGGGGAAACCATGAATTGTATAAGAATTAGAAATGAAAAGGGAGGGTTGTACATGAGAGGGAATCTCAGGTATCAGGTGTTTGTGCAGTCTGTGCCTCTCAAGTGCCTCAGCCCATGGGGAAAGAGAGAGGGAAATGCAGATGGAAATTGGGATAAAAGGAGGCTGTGTGCTCCAAAAATGTGAGAGATCCCAGGGCAATGCCCCACGGGCTCTCCCTTTACTGGAATAAATTAAAAGGACTCCTCTGTCTCCTTTTTGGACATGAACCTCTGGTGTTTGTGGTTCATTTTCCTGATGAAGCCCATCCAGCCTGGCCTTGGACACTGACAGGGACCCAGGGGCAGCCACGACATCCCTGAGGACTGGATGAATTTGGGGTTGACAAAAAGGTCCCTGTGCTGCCCCAAAGGTCCCTGCAGAACCCCAAACGTCCCTGTGCAGCCCCAAAGCCCCTCACTGGTGGATGTCACGAGCTCTGCTCCAGCCCTGGGATGTTCATTTCTGCACTGGGATGTTCATTTCTGCACTGGGATGTTCATTTCTGCACTGGGATGATCAGACCCACCATGAGAGATTCCCATGAGCTGCCAGCCCTGTGGCCATTGGAAATTCCCAGTATCCAGAGGATAATCACACCTCGAGGGAGCTTTTTGCATTTCCTGGTGTGTGAATGTCTCAGAGAGAAGGATTCAGTTCCAACCCCATCTCAGAGAGAAGGATTCAGTTCCAGCCCCAGGTCAGAGAGAAGGATTCAATTCAAACCCCAGGTCAGAGAGAAGGATTCAGTTCCAGCCCCAGGTCAGAGAGAAGGATTCAATTCCAACCCCAGATCAGAGAGAAGGATTCAATTCAAACCCCATCTCAGAGAGAAGGATTCAATTCAAACCCCATCTCAAGAGAAGGATTCAGCTCCAACCCCAGGTCAGAGAGAAGGATTCAATTCCAACCCCATCTCAGAGAGAAGGATTCAGCTCCAACCCCAGGTCAGAGAGAAGGATTCAATTCCAACCCCATCTCAGAGAGAAGGATTCAGCTCCAACCCCAGGTCAGAGAGAAGGATTCAGCTCCAACCCCAGGTCAGAGAGAAGGATTCAGCTCCAACCCCAGGTCAGAGAGAAGGATTCAGTTCCAACCCCAGGTCAGAGAGAAGGATTCAGTTCCAGCCCCATCTCAAGACAAGGATTCAGCTCCAACCCCGGGGGTGTGAGGGGCTCTCCCTGCCCCTTGCCGAGGTCCCTTTGGGGTCACCACCAGGGATTTGGGGGATTTCCCCCTCAGTGTTGGCGCCTCCACACACAGCTATTGCACTGCATTTTTGGGGGGCTCATTGGGAGCTGTTCTGGCCCAAACCTGCCCTGGGGATCTCCCCTGCCCTCTGCACCCCCCACAGCTGGGGCTGAGCCCCTCGGTGCCACCCCCACCTGTGCCACCTTCACTTCACCTTGGCTGTGCCTTCCCTGTGCCTTCTCCCAGCTGAACGAGGCAAACTTTGATTTTAAGCCATTCAAACACTGCCTTGATTAATTTTTTATTTTCTTTATAAAGCATCTCCTACACCTGTGGCATTTTTGGAATAATTACATTTCTGGTACTTTAACAAATAGCTGCAAATGAAAGGAGCTGAAGTCAGAGCAGATGGGCTGAATAAAATTATTGATTCGGGAAGAATACCAAGAGAAATAACCTCCCATTTTAGGGCAGGGGAGAAGAGAAAGGACAAGGGAAATTAATAGTTCAGTTATCCTCAGGAAAAATTTCATGAACTGGAAGCAGGTGGTGGGTTGGAGGCTGGGAGAGGAGGGAGGGGAGGAAAGGCAGAGAGGGAGAGGTTGAACGTGTCAGAGGGGCTCTGGAAGCCCAGCTGAGAGGAGAAGGACAAATATCCCTGATTTTCCTGGGAGGCACAGGGCACTGGAGGTGTTTTTGCTCAGCAAAGCCCCAGAGCATCCCCCGAGTTCCTCTGGTGGAACTGAAACCTCCCTGCTCTGCCCCAGGCTCTCAGACAATGCCCAGCAGCTCTGGGGTGGGGCTGCACCCCAGCTGGCTGCAGAAATCCCACTGGGCTCTCTCAGAGCTGGGAGGGTCTCTGGGGCCATTTCCTCATCTCAGAAATCACAGACTTTTGGTGTTTCTCCACTCCAGAAGCTCGGTGAGGAAATGCAGGGTTCTGCTTCTCTGCCCTGCTGTAGGAGTCAGGGAGAAATCAGAGAGCAGGGATGGAATTAAAGCCTTTGGATGGACTGAAGTGTATTGAGCTTCTCACACATGAAGTGGACATTTAAGCAGATGTAAGTCAGTAATTTTAGGGTGAGTTCTGATGATTTTAGCAACTGAAAGGTTTCAAATGCCACAGCAGCAGTGAGTGTTCCAGTGCAGGCTGGAACACACTGAGATCTGCAGTGGAGGCTCCAGGCCACAGCTGGAGACAGGACAGACACAGCAGAGCTACAGTGAGAATATTGCTGACATTTCTTAGATAGAAGAAGATAGGGTGTATGTGTAGTTCTATACCTAACCTGGTGTGTAAGAAACTGTAATTCTGACAGGTTAAGGAGTGCTGGTCTGAGTTTGTGTCTCAGCTTGTTAGAAAAATCCTGTATAAGAGTTTGTGTTGGGGAGGGTTGGTGCTTTCAGCCATTCTGGCTTTTGCCAGGGCTTCCAGCCATTCACTTATTGCTTTGCCATTGCTTTGCCATTGCCTGCTGAGACTGATGTGCTCTGTAACAAGATGTGTTTTGCAATAAATAACCTTTCTAACTATCAGCTGCTTTGCTTATTTAGAGATCACCTGACAAAGTTTGTGCCTAGAGCACGGGAGGTGTCACCCTCTCCCCCTGCACCCTTTGCCTGGTGCTGCAGGTGAGACCTGCCTGGATGGGCAGGAGCAGCCCCTGCTGCACCTCAGGAAATCCCTGCAGCCTTCCCTGGCACTGATCAGGAACTGTGGCCATTAAATCAGTGCAATTACTGCAGTGCTCCGGGAAAGTGGGGACTGGACCTCTGCAGGAATTTTCAGTTCGTTAGGGAGCTGCTGAAATCTGGAGCAGGTGAGGCTGGGGAGGGAATGGAAATGAGGGTATGTCGTGGAAGAGCTTTGTTAAATGCTGCTGTTGAGGCATTATGTATAAAACATGGTTTGTTAGCACATCCAGGGGCAGAGATGGATTTTCTTTCCGAAGAAAGCTCCAGAGCAGGTTCAGAGTGGGACTGGAGGCAGCTGAGTGTTTCCTTCGTGTACTCAGAGTCAGAACAGCTCCTGGAGTGGGCTGGGAGTGACCCCAGGGTGCAGGAGGGTGATGGCCCCACATGCCAGCTGCAGTTTAACCCTTCCTGCAGCCTGCCTGGAGAGTATTCCAGGGCTTTGTTATAGAATATTCCAGGTGTTGTAGAGTATTCCAGGGCTTTGTTATAGAATATTCCAGGTGTTGTAGAATATTCCAGGGGTTTGCTGCAGAATATTCCAGGTGTTGTAGAGTATTCCAGGGGTTTGTTATAGAATATTCCAGGTGTTGTAGAGTATTCCAGGGGTTTGTTATAGAATATTCCAGGTGTTATAGAATATTCCAGGGCTTTGTTATAGAATATTCCAGGTGTTGTAGAATGTTCCAGGGGTTTGTTATAGAATATTCCAGGGGTTTGCTGTAGAATATTCCACAGGTTTGTTATAGAATATTCCAGTTGTTGTAGAATATTCCAGGGGTTTGTTATAGAATATTCCAGGGGTTTGCTGTAGAATATTCCACAGGTTTGTTATAGAATATTCCAGGTGTTGTAGAATATTCCAGGGGTTTGCTGTAGAATATTCCAGATCTTTGCTGCAGAACATTCCAGATCTTTGTTGCAGAATATCCCAGGTGTTTGTTGTAGAATATTCCATGGGTTTGTTATGGAATATTCCACAGCTTTGTTGTAGAATATTCCAGATGTTTGTTGCAGAACAATCCAGATCTTTGTTGTAGAATATTCCAGGTGCCTGTTGCAGAATATTCCATGGGGTTGGGGTAGAATATTCCAGGTGTTTGTTGCAGAATATTCCAGGTGCTTTCTGTAGAAAATTCCAGGTGTTTGTTGTAGAATATTCCAGATCTTTGTTGAGAATGTTCCAGGTATTTGTTGTAGAATATCCCATGGCTTTGTTATAGAATATTCCAGGTGTCTGCTGTAGAATATTCCAGGTGTTTGTTGTAGAATACTCTGCAGTTTTGTCGTAGAACCTTCCAGGTGTTTGTGGCAGAATATTGCATGGGTTTGTTTTAGAATATCCCAGGTGTTTGTTGCAGAACATTCCAGGTGTTTGTTGTAGAACATCCCGGGTGTTTGTTGTAGAATATTCCAGGTGTTTACTGTAGAATATTCCAGGTGTTTACTGTAGAATATTCCAGGTGTTTATTGCAGAACATCCCAGGTGTTTGTTGCAGAAAATTCCAGGTGTTTGTTGTAGAATATTCCAGGTGTTTACTGTAGAATATCCCAGGTGTTTACTGTAGAACATTCCAGGTGTTTGTTGTAGAATATTCCAGTGTTTGTTGCAGAACATTCCAGTGTTTGTTGCAGAATATCCCAGGTGTTTGTTGAACATTTCAGGTGTTTACTGTAGAACATTCCAGGTGTTTGTTGCAGAACATTTTAGGTGTTTGTTGTAGAACATTCCAGGTGTTTGTTGCAGAATATTCCAGGTGTTTGTTGCAGAACATTCCAGGTGTTCGTTGCAGAACATTCCAGTGTTTGTTGCAGAGCATTCCAGGTGTGGTGGCAGCAGTGGTGATAACAATGAAGAGACCCACACTACACCAACTGCAGATAAACCTCAACCTTCTGAGTTGCTCTAACATATTTTTATATGTTCAAATCTCTTCTATCTTGCTAACTTCTTAAGGCATTTAGGAATAAGTTACTCCATGGTCTAAATTAACTTTTGTTTTCTTAAATCACTCTTAGGGGTGAAAACAGAAGTCAAGGGTGTGAATGAGAGCCTTTAGTACAGAAAAGAGTGGCTGGTAATGGTGCAGCTGCTTTGGGAAGGAGCTCTGTGCTGGAGCTTTTACATCTGCATCATGTCCAGGATTTGTTCTGCTCCTCTCAAATGCCAGCTGTGCCAAGAACCTCCCCACACTTCCAACACTTGGGTTTCTCTCCTCTGAGGTTGAGTCATGTCTGACTTGGGCTGATGCTGTCCAGCCACGGGGAAATTCAGCAGCCTCTCCTCCCCTGAGCCTTTGGATCCCAGGAAAAAATGGAAAAAATGGAAAAAATGTCCCTCTGAGCCAGGGGCACAGAGCTGTGCAGTGCCACCCGTGTCCTGTGCAGAAAAGCTGGCAGAGCAGCTGAATTAAATAACAAAAAGGGCAACAACCCCCTCCCTGTACCCACTGCTGGAGAAGTGTGGTGATGTTTTGGAATAAAAATATTACAATTCCTCTTTGGAAGGAGATTTCTTCCAGGAATAAGTCACACTCTGTGCAGCCCTGGCATGTCCCAGTGCCCTCCTGTGGTTTGATTCCACCTGGGGCAAGTCTCCCTCCTGGCCCCAGGTACAAAATCAACCCTCTGAGATGGGCAGGTCCCAGAGGAAAAAAAAAAAACAACAACAACAAAATAAACCACAAAACTCTAAAAAAACCCACAAAAACAAACCAAAACCTCCAAACAAAAAAACAAACAAAAATGAAAAAAAAACCAAACCAAAAAACCCCAAAACCAAAATAAAAAACCCCAAACAAAACAAACAAACAACAAACAAAACCCAAACCAAACTAAATGAAACAAACAAACTCCAAACAAAACAAACAAAACCAAATAAACCCCAGGTTTCTGGGATCCAACAGAAGTAGAAACAGAAGAAGAACAAGAGGAAGAAGAAAAGAAAAAGAGAAGAAGAAGAAATGCCAGGGAGCTGCTGCTGCCTCTGCCCAGGACTCTATGGCAGAAACTTTATTAGGACTTTAATAATCTGAATTCTTTGCCTTCAAGACTGATCCACTAATGCAACAAAGAACTTTACAGCCACCAACAACTGCTGTTTTCTCTTTGAAGACCCATGAATAATTCAACATGGGAAATGTGGGATTTAATTTCCCCCGGGGCCATGGACAGGGAAAAGGTCCCCAAGGGCTGGTTTGTCCCTCCCTGGATGCTCCTCAGGAGCAGCTCATGGGCAGCTACAGACACTCAATGTGGTTTTATGAGGCAAAAAAATTTGATATTTCCATTATTTTACTGGGAAGAGTCATACAATATTTGCTCCAACACATTTTCGTGTTTTAACAAATTCTTATACCAAGTTTATCCTAAAAATATCAGAAATACAGGATATAGATACTGCATGAGTAGATTATGTAAGAGACTTGGTAGAGTAATTTAGGAACTGATTAGGCCTTTTTTATTGAGTACAAATTTGGAAGATTTGAGCAGAGAAAAACCTTTTTTTTTTTTTTTTTTTTCCTGAAAATAAGGAAAAATACAGAGGTGGTGACTTCTGGCAGACTTTGGAGGTGGATCCCCATCCCTGGAGGTGTCCAAGGAATTCCTGGGCGTGGCACTCAGGGCCCGGGGACAGGGTGGGCACTGGGCACACTTGGATCAGGCTGGGAGAGCTTTTCCCACCTCAGGGATTCCAGCTGTGCTCAACTATCCAGCAGAACACTCCCCACCCCAGTTCTGTGCCTCGTGCAGGAGCAGAGGTTTCCCACCTGACTGGAGCTCATCCCAGCAGGGTGATGGGAGCAACTGGGAATTCCAGATCCCAGCAAACCCCAGCCCCCACAGGAAACATCCTGGGAGATTTTCACAGAAAGGTGCAGGCAGGATTTGCATCTCATTAGGTGGCTCTGGTGTAGTTAATCTTAGCACCATGCATCTAATTTGGGCACTGAGACTGTAAAAAAGAATAAAAGCACAAGGTTAGAGCTGAATTAAAAACCCAGCAGGGGGAAGGGAGGCTGGGGGAGCACTGCAGGCTGGGAAGGTCAGGATCATTTTCAGGATAACTTTTCCTGGTGGATTCCACACGTGGCACGGCCCTGAGGAGCCCTGGGGAGTTCCCTGCAGAGGTTTTTGGAACGTGGGATTGTTTGCAGAAGGTGAAGTTGGCAGGACAAAGCCCTGAGGTGTTCCTGACCTCTGGCCAGGGTGTGGCAGCTGAATTTTGGGAACTGGGGTTTGCACCAGGCAGCAGCTGAACAAAACACAGATTTTTGCTCTGTGGAAAGGTGGAGTTCAGTCACAAGTGTGAAAACACAAAGGAAAGGTGACACCTTTAAATTGCACCCAGGTTTCACCTCTCCAGAAGCAAAGTGAAAGCTGCAAAGTAACTCAGGAATAATGTTCTCCTTCCTGGATTTGTGGAAAGCGTTTTTATCACCCTATGACTTCCTGGGACTCCATCTTTAAGCCAGAACTCTTCAGAGACAGATTTGTTAAACTGTTGGCCAATACAAGAGGAAATGCTCAGAACTGACCTCAAACGGCCTCAAGCTGCAGCAGGGGAGGAATTCCTCCTTGTGAGGGAACAGAATTCCCAGATTTGCTGTGGCTGCCCCTGGATCCCTGGAATGCCCAAGGCCAGGCTGGACACTGGGGTTGGAGCACTGGGACAGTGGGAGGTGTCCCTGCCATGGCAGGGGTGGGAATGGATGGGATTTAAAGTTCTCTTCCCAAACCATCCCATGGTTCAATGATATTGGAGGTGAGGAAGAATTTTTCCATGGAAAGTGTTGTCCACAGAGAGTCCCCAACACCTGAAATGTTCAAAAACCTGTGGGTGTGGCACTTGAGGACACAGAGCAGTGGTGACCAGTGGGTTGGGCTGACAGCCTGACCTGCTGATCCCAGAGGTTTTATCCAACCTTAAACGTTCCAGGAATCACCAAGTAGGGAAATGTAAAGGGTGCTGTTTGCACCACTGAATCAGTGGCTTGTCTGCAGTTTCTCCTGCCTTCACTCAGAGCCAGCATTAAAAAACATGAAGGAGATGAATTTTCTCATGTTTGGGCTTGGTTGTTTATTAAATTTTATCTAAAGTATAGAGAGTTCAGCAACACTTCCAACTACCAGCTAAAAGTGAGCAAAATGGAGCTGAACTTAATTACAAGGTCTGTTAAAGCTTAATAGTCCAATAGAGAATTAACACCTATATTATTGACACTTTTGACCCAATAACCAAATTCCTGTGACCCTCAGTGTGACACTGCCTGACCAACCAGAAACTACTCCTGAAACCATGAAGAAGAAGGAAGAAGACAGAAACAGCACCACAAATCCTCCATCTTGTCTCATATTTATTGCTATATTATAAGAACTTCAAATTCAAAGCCCTTCACCATGTGGAATCACACACTTCTGTTTAACTGCACACCAGTGATTTTAACTCCATCACTCAAATTTGGAAACCTCCAAGGGCTCAGGTCACAAGCAGTGTTCTCCAGGGGTCAGAGCCTGACAGCACAGAGAGCTCAAACCCCAGATTTCTGGGATCCAGCTTTGGAACAGCCATTTTCCAGGCCCACATTCCCGTGGAATTTGCAGTGTCTGGTTTTGCAGCAGAGTCTAGCTGAGCAGTTCTGTGAACGCTGATTTGCATTTCAGAGTTAATGTTCCCCTGGGAGCTGAGCTCACCTCAACAGTGGCACTCAGATACCCAGAGGTTCCTCCTTTATCACTTCCAAGGAGTTTTCCTCCCTCCACGAGTATTTTGATGCAGCCAAGTGATCCCACAGCCAGATCCTGGAGCTCATTAACGTTATCAGAGATTTGTGTGGGGATGGCAGAGATAATTCCGAGTGTGTGCAGGAAAATCTGCCTTTGAAAGAATAATTAGCTCCAGCTCTTGCTTGGCTCAGAGTTTATCAGCGAGGTGAGGCTGAATTGGTTTTATTTTTATTTTTAAAGGGATTTGTAGCTTAATTCTGAAAGCCTTGATGACCTCTAACAAATTAAACTTTGCTCTGGTGCTCCTGGGAGGTGCAGAGGAGTGAGCTGCCCCAAGCTGAGCTTTAGGGCATGCTTGGAGCACTGAGGGTCCCAGGTCCTCTCTCCAAGGCAGGGAGACTCGGAGCCCCTGGGGCTGCAGGGTTTTGGGAATCCTTGCTGCCAGTGGCTGAGGGTGCTCAAAATGCCAGGGTGAGTCATGGGAGCTCCTTCCTTTCGGAATCCCGAGAGCATCCTGTGAAGTCCCCACTCCTGGGGCTGCCCAAGGAATCACTGCTGGTGACACTCAGTGCTCTGGGCTGGTGACAAGGCAGGGATCAGTCACAGGCTGGGCTTGCTGATCTTGGGGGTCTTGCAGGAACTGCAGGAATTGCAGCGACTGCAGGAATTGCAGGAACTGTAGGAATTGCAGGAATTGCAGGAAGTGCAGGAATTGCAGGAACTGCAGGAACTGCAGGAATTGCAGGAAGTGCAGGAATTGCAGGAAGTGCTGGATTTGCAGGAACTTCAGGAATTGCAGGAACTGCAGGAACTGCAGGAATTGCAGGAACTGCAGGAATTTCAGGAACTGCAGGAATTGCAGGAATTGCAGCAACTGCAGGAATTTCAGGAACTGCAGCAACTGCAGGAACTGAAGGAATTGCAGGAAGTGCAGGAACTGCAGGAATTGCAGGAATTGCAGCAACTGCAGGAATTGCAGGAATTGCAGGAATTTCAGGAATTGCAGGAACTTCAGGAATTTCAGGAACTGCAGGAATTGCAGGAACTGCAGGAATTTCAGGAACTGCAGGAGCTGCAGGAACTGCAGGAACTGCAGGAATTGCTCATCCCATCAACTGCAGCTCTGGGAGCTGCCCCAGCTGCAGCCTCGGCTCTCCCTGACTCCTTCTCCTTCCCACAAAGAAAAGGAGATGGGTGTGGGCTGAGCTGGTCCCAGAGGGGTCCCAGCCCCACCCCAGGGACAGGCAGGGCAGAGTGAGCAGGGCTGTGGGGCTGGGGCTGCCCTTCCCATGGGATTTGCCACAGCAGCAGGAAAAGGCCCCTCCAAGCACCCCCAAAATACTTCTGAGATGCTTTGCCTAATGGCAGAGCTGTAATTAATCTGTTAAAGGCTCCTAAAAGAGAATTTTGTCTCTGTGCATGGCTTCAGTCCCTGCTTGTGAGCTGCTGCTGTTATCCAAGGACAGCAGGATGGAGCCTCTGCTCCCACATCTCCCGGGGCAAATCCAGGAATTTCAGCTCTATTTGGGTCACTGGCTCCTGATGGAGGCTTTCCAATGAGTATCAGCAGCCTGGAGGCTTTTCCTTCCCTGCCTGAGCAGAGCCCTTGATCTCAGATGGGAACAGAACCTCCCCTGGGAGCTCCTCTCCTGGCTGAGCCTACCTGGCTTCACAGCAGGAATCTGGATGCCTTGGGAATAATTCTCTTCTAAAGAAAGGAAAATTAAGCCCAGGAAACAAAGGAGAAGCGGTAATGATCAAAGCTGTTTGGGTTTGATAGCTCAGGAATAAAATAAAAATAATCTCCTTGGCTGAGAGAGAATTCAGTTATAAACAGATTTCATTTCTCCCGATTTCTGCTGGGGCTTTACCTGTGCCAGGAATGCCCAAACCCTGGAAATCCCTGGGCAGTTCTGTGGATCAGAAGGTTCTGGAAAGAAAATATTTCTTTTTGTGCTTTGCTTTTGTTCAGGCAATGCTTTGAGCTGGCTGCTGTCACAGCTCTGCAGCCTCAGGAGCAGGGGGGGATCCATAAAAACCAGCTCCTAAATCTGGGGAGTGCAAGGGGAATTTCCAATATTATCTTTTAAAAATCCTGTGTGTTGTGTCTTCAATCAGACCATTTCTCTGTTCCAAATAGGGTTTGATTTCATTATAACATTTTATTATTAAATATACATTGGGTGTGTAAGTGGAAAAATGTGGAAGTTGGAATAGTTCCTGGTGTTTTGATATCCTCCAATTTCCCTCCCCAAATTATTTGCCTTGCAGGAATATTCTACAGGAAAATTTTCCTTTCTGTTTTCTGTTCCTCTGCTCATGCCTTGCTTTTTGCAGGATTTCCCTTGGAAGAGAAATTTCAAACCCCAGCTGGCTTTGCTAAAAATAAACTCATCCAAACCTTTGGATTTCATTTAAATGTATTTTATCCTCACTTGTCTCTGGGCACAGGGATTTTCCCTGAAACAGCAAATATCTGGGAGAAGTGGAAACTCTGTAGGGGCTGCTCCTGCACTTCCATCCTTCCCATGGGTTGGGACAAAGGAGTGGGATAAATGAGAAATAGAAAAGCTGAAATCCTGAGGCATCAGTGGATGAACCAAGCAGGTGTTCCAGTCTGGCAGGAGGAGTTGGGCCACAGCACAGCTGTTAAACCAGGAGGGAAAAGTTAAGGAAAAAAGGTTAAAAAATCTGGGATAGAGGAAAGTGCTGCTGTCCATGGCAGGGGGTGGAATTGGATGAGCTTTAAATCCCAAACTGCTCTGGAATTCCATGAAAATTTAATGACTCCTGCACAGCTTTGCTGTCTGGAAGGGAATTTGTGGATGGGGCCATTGGGAGATCCTCAATCCAAGGGTGAACTTCCCTGGGTGCTGGAAGCTCAGGGAAAGTCTCCCTGCTTGTGGTTGAATGGGAATTCCCTGGAAGGACATTTGCAGGAGGATCCCACGGGTCTGGGGGATGCCTTGGCTCTGGCTGCTCCTGTCTGGGATGGAGGAAAAGAGCTGGGCTTTACCTGGATAAAAATGGGAATAAAGCTGGGGCAGATGGACAGGGGTCAGACCAGGAGAGAAACCTGTGTGGAAAATGTGAAATAAAATGGGTATTTTAACACAGCCTGACAGAGAAGTGCCTCTGGAGCAGCCCAAAATCTGATATTTGGAGGGATGGAGGTGTGGGAAGCTGCAGGATCCCAGCAGAGCTGGCTGTGATGAGGTGTGGTTGGACTTACAGGGGTGGGGGGTGAACATGGACACCCCCAGAATGCTGATCCTGGGGATGGACAGGGATGGAAACCTTGGTGTGGCAGGGCAGGGAACTCTGCTCTGCCTGGAGGTTCCATCAGGGAGTTGCTGTCAAAGGTGTGGCCAGGGCAGGGCTGGGCTCAGCCCCTCTGAGAGCTCTGCCCCACCTTTTGTGGCCCCAGAACAAAAAGCTCCTCAGTGAACAAGGAATGGGGGAACTGCAAGTGCTTGGGTTCACCATTGCCCCAAGCCAGGCAGGTGAGATGCACTGAAAATTCAGATAAGGTATTAAAAAAAAAAAAAAAAAAAAAAAGAAGAAAAGGAAAATTGAAGTGTTTTGTGAGCACAGCATCAATAAAGAGTTACAAATTCTTTGATATTTACCCACGTGGCTCTATTAAATGATTATCATTGCAGGCACACTTCCTCCTCATCAGATGAAGGAATCTACACCATTCAGAAGTTAACTCTCATTTCCAAAGTAATATTGTCATTAAATTTCTGTAAATTAAAGTGGGACTCCCTCTGGATTTTAAAGAGATTGTGTGAGGGAGCAGAGGCACCACAGCGAGCACAGCCTGCATCTGTGCCAGGCTCTGAGAGATGACACTGCTGCCAGTGGTTTGGAACATTTTATACTCTGTGTGTGTGGCAGGGGAAGGCTGAGAATGGGTGGAATTCCTGTGGAAGTTTTAGAGAAGGAAACTTTATTTATAATTAAGGGGAGTGAGTGCAAAGCCAGGTCTGACCTAATTGGGGCCCACCAGGAGACCCCACAGGAAATGTGGAGACAATTTACAGGGGATGGAGGGACAGGACAGAGGGAATGGGACACTGCCAGGGGCAGGGATGGATGGGATGTTGGGAATTGGGAATTCCTGGCTGGGCTGGGATTGCCAGAGCAGCTGTGGCTGCCCCTGGATCCCTGGCAGTGCCCAAGGCCAGGCTGGACACTGGGACAGGGGGAGGTGTCCCTGCCATGGCAGGGCTGGCTCTGGGTGGGATTCGAGGTCCCTCCCAACCCAAACCAGGCTGGGATTCTGTTTTGGGAGCAGAATTCCCAGCAGTGATGCCCTGGGTGGTGTCAGGGTCCAGCAGGAGCCCCCAAGGAGCAGCAGCAGCCGTGGGGTCCCATCCCCTCTGCTGGAGCCCCAGGGGCTGTTTGGAGCAGATTCCTGTCCCTGTGGAGAGCAGGGAATGCCTGGAGAGCCATGGATGGGGGATGGAGGTTCCTGCTGGGGCTGTTTGATTCTCTCTCACGGGAGGAAGGTGCTGATGTGACTCATTGACACCCTCTGCATGTTTGAACTCACCTGAGCTCTGCCACAGCCCCTGGAGAACACCTGAGCCTGGTGTCCTTCCCAGAGCTGCCCTGGCTCTCTGCAGCCGTGGGAGTGCAGCCATGGCTGATCCCAGACCACGGCAGCAGAACTGAAATATTTTTATCTCTGCTGAGCACATTTGCTGTGCTGAGCTGGGAATGCATTGTCTGACTGCAGCTGGAACCAGCACACAGGGCAGGAGGAAAAGGCAAAACCAGCACACAGGGCAGGAGGAAAAGGCAAATCTGCCTGTGGGTAACTCCTGTCCGTGCAGTGGTGTGAAACTCCCCAGCCCTGCAGGCAAAGGCAGCTGGGCTGGTGGAAAATATCCCACTCCATCATCCACCCAGCACTTGGCAGGGAATGAAGCAAACATTGGCTTTCATCAGGCTCAGTGTTTCTGAGGGTTACAGCCCCCAGGATCACGATTCGGGGTGCAGCTGGCCAGGGCTGCTGTTTTGTCCAGCTGGGGAGAGGCACAGACATCAAAGCCTGCAGATAAAACGCTTTAATTGGTTTAATTAGCAGGCTGCAGCTCTGCCCTGCAGCCCTGATCCGTGGGAGCAGCTGGGGAGCTGTGCCAGGCCCAAACTTTGCCTTTCTGCAGGGAGATGCTGCTCCTGCAGTGCTGGGGTGAGGCTGGGCCCCAAAAATGCTTTTTAAGGGTTCCTTTGATATCAGGGCAAAATAAAAGAAGAGTGGTGCGACGACCACGACTAGCAGCATAAAATAGTTTAATATAGTGAAAATAAATGTGGGATGAGGCCCAGAAAACCAAACACTAACCAGAGTCGGAGTCGAGGGTTGAAGACAAAGATGGAGGGAGGTCCAGGGTATAAATGTGGGGCAGGAAAGGGGGTGAAATCCAGGTTAGGATCCAATGGGAATAGGGGAAAGTGGGTCAGAGGTGGGGTGAGGGCAGGTAGGGTCCAGTGGGGCAGGCTGGGTGGGACACTGCACCAACTGAGGGCCAGTGGGGGTCCAGGGAAGGGAGAACATTCTGGGACTGGGAGTGGTGATGGTGACTGGAAAATGAGGGTTGGGATATGTATGAGCATATGGGCAATCCCAGAACTCCTTGGAACAACTGCTTTTGGGATTGCCACAACTCAACAGATGCCTGCCAAGGCCCGGGGTGGGGTGCAGGTCTCCAGTGATGGTTGCCTGGGCTGGGATACAGCTCAGGCTGACTCCCACACTGCAGCTCCTGCCAGAGCTGGGGGACTTTCTGTGTGTCTGTCCTTGGAGGGAGAACTGTCCCCCTGTTCCCCTCACTGTGTCACCCCCGTGTGACCCAGAGGGGCCCCAGGACAGGGGGGTCAGGCTGTGCCCTCAGCTCCCCAAATCCCTGGGGATTCACCCAGGGGGGCTCTTGGCAGAGCTGAGGCACCTGGAGGCAGCTGGAGAGGATGAGGAGGCTGAGTTTGGGGTGCTCTGTGCAGGGCTGGAGCTGCAGTTCAGGATCCTGGGGGGCTCCTTCCAAACCAGGATGTTCCACAGTCCTGTGAGAGAGGAGGACAGGGAGGAGAGGACCTTGCTGTGGGATGGGATGGGATAATGGGATAATGGGATAATGGGATAATGGGATGGAATGGGATGGGATGGATGGGATGGGATAATGGGATAATGGGATGGGATAATGGGATGGGATGCACCAGGAACACTTTGGGGCAGGTTTGTGTCCCCAGCATGGGGCAGGAGCCAGGAGGGTTTAGGGAGAGCAGAGCAGCATCCAGGGCTCTCCTGTGGCTCTGCCCAGGGTCACCCTCGGTGTCCCCAAGGCTGAGGTGACCCCAGAGCACAGGGCTCAGTCCAGAGAGTGCCAGTGCCTGGGCCAGGAGGTCACAACCCCCAGGAATGTCCTGTCTGTCCCCAGGGGGAGGTGACATCCCCAGCAGCCATGAGGGCTCCGAGCAAAGACCTCAAATGCAGAGAACAGAATGGTTCTGTTGGGAAGGAACCTCAAATCCCCCCCAGAGCCACCCCTGCCATGGCAGGGACACCTCCCACTGTCCCAGTGTCCAGCCTGGCCTTGGGCACTGCCAGGGATCCAGGGGCAGCCACAGCAAATCTGGGAATTCTGTGCCAGGGCCTGCCCACCCTGCCAGGGAAGAACTTTAAATTGTTCAGGGCTGCAGGGACAGCCCCAGGTGGGCACAGTGAGCACCTGTGGGGTCTGAGGGTGCAGCAGGTCTGGGGGTGTCACCTCCTGTCACCTCACCCCGCAGTGCTGGGGCTGGGCTGGGGCCAGGCAGAGCAGGCAGGATAGATGATAATGGATAATGGATAATGGATAATGGATAATGGATAATGGATAATGGATCAGCTCCTTGGGAGCTGTGTGAGGAGCCCCAGAGCCCCCAGATCACAGCACACAGGGGGCCTCAGCTCCCCCTCCTGCTGTTTGGAGAGGGGTCACAGGGCGGGGTGAGGAGCGGAATTTCGGGATGCACAGCTCTGGAATTGCTCTCCTCCGGGGGTTCAGGCCATCATGATCAGGATTCAACCATGGGATTCTGTCCTTATTGGTTGAACCAGGCTGGGGAGGAGCAGAGGGGTGGTTCTGTCTCTGGGGTGAGGATGGGAGGGCTCCTGGTGGGTTTTATCCGTGTCCCCTGGGGCAGGCTCCGTGTCCCCTCCAGCCCCAGGGGTGTTTCTGTTCCTGCCTGCAGCCCCTGGCCCAGATGGAGGCACCAAGAGTGGAAAGGGTGTAAATCGTGGTGAAGTTCAGGGATGTTTTTATAGTTCTGGAGGGATTCTGGCACATCACAGCAAAGCATCAGCCTCTCACTCTGGGTAAAACCAGCTCAGCTGCAGGGTCTGTGATCCCCTCCCCTGCTCTGGCTGGGGCACAGGGATTTCCTCCTGGAATGTCTCATCAATGTCACATTTTATTTGAAAATGAAACTTCTTCTACCTGAAACCCAAAGAAGCAAAACTGGAAAGCAGAGAGAGGGAAACAAAATGTAATTTCTGCTGTCTCATTCTCCAGGTTCCTCAGGTGTCCCCAAATGTTGAGGCTGGGGCTGAGGGTTCAGGCCACATCCCAGAGCTCCATCCAGGGAACACCTCCCAGAGCTTTCTGAAACCGCTGCTCTAATTGGATTGATCAGGGGCTCTCTGAGCAGCCTCCTGCTAATGAAGTGTTGGTGAGGCTGCAGCAGCTCCTGATATTGGGAATGTTTCTCAGGTGCAGCCAGCCCAGAGCTGCTGCCCACAACAGCTGCAAATGAGCTGCACATGGACAGTATTTACTGGTTATATTTACTGCACAGTATTCACTGCAGGGTGTGTTGGGTTGATGTGACAGAAATGTGAATTCTGTCCCATCTGTTACCCCAGCTGGGGCAGTGCCCCTGATCTCCTGGCACACATTATCTGCTCATGGGCCATCTTTAAACCAGCTGGGCAATCATCTTTATCTTCCCACAGCCCATCCTCCCTCCAGGAGATATCTCCTGTTCATGGCCACTGAGTCCCAGGGCATGACTGATAAAATTCCATCATCCCATGGGAGATGCTCCAGCCAGGGGAGGAGCCAAGCCTTTCCTACCCAGATAAAAACTGACATTTGGGACACCAAGGAACCTTCTTCCCACTGGATCCCAGAGGAAAACCAGACCTTTGCACATCATCCCTGGAGCTTCAGAGGAAACTGCACCTTCTCCAGGAGCACTGCTCCAGCTGAACCACATCTGCCCCTGCAGGAGGATGCAGCCACCATTGAATGGGACTGTGCCAACACCCTGACTGACTGACGGGTGTCAGCTTGGATTCTGACTCTGGCAGGGCTGGGATTGTTCTGTGGAATACTGCATTGCTATTTTAATTTTCCTAGTAAAGAACTGTTATTCCTAATTCCCATATCTTTGCCTGAGAGCCCCTTCATTTCAAAATTATAATAATAATTTGGAGGGAGGGGGTTTCCATTCTCCATTTCAAAGAGAAGCTGCTGCCTTTATTGGCAGACACCTGTCCTTCACACCAGGACAGAGGCATCATTCCTGGCCAGGGGAATGCAGAGATTCCAGCTCCCAGCCACTCCCAGCCCTCTCCAGGATGCTCCAGAGCCACCCTGGATCTCTGCTCAGTCAGAGCTCGGGATTTTCAGGGTGTTTGCAGAAGGACAAAGAGCCTTTTTGCACATTTCTTGCTGGATGGATTGATCTGCACATCAAAGGAGCTCCCACCCACGCTGGTGTGAGCAGTGAGCTCCCCTTGCACAGCTGACACTGGAATTAGGGAGCAGCTTCTGCCAGGCAGCACTGAGGAATGGATTCATTTTGGTCTAAAAATGAGATGGAACCTACTGGTGGTTTGGCTTTTTTTTCCCCCCCAATTAGGAATGTTCGAGCTGTATGAGGCAAGATGACAAAACAAACTTGCTTCCCATTTAATGAGCTAAAGCTAATTGGAATTGGGGTGTCAGTCAGCCTGTGCAGCCACAAAGAGCAGGGTGCTGCACCTGCATTTCAATGGCTCCAGAACTGTGGGGCTGAAACCAATTTCCTTGGGTTTTTAGAGGTCCATGGGCATTGATCTGATTGTGCAGGTTGAGTCTAAAAGGGGTACCTGGATTTATCCCTGTGCAGCAGAACCTGCAATTGCTTCTTTAAACCCCACAGAACCTGAGGCAGAGCTGAGAGAATTTGGGGATGCTGGAGAGGGAGGGCAGTGGGTGTGGATGTGAAGGAAAGGTGCATTTCAGCAGTCAGCTGGGCTTGGTCTCCAGGATGGGCTGTAAAATGGGGTTTTCTGTGTGTTTGGGTAATGTCAGGTGTTCAAAGCCAGATTCAAACTCTGTCACATCTGTAAGATATGGTGGTAATAGAAAGTTGTTTTTTTTCTGCTGAAACTTTCCTTGAAGCTTTTACCTTCAAGCAGCGGCAGCTCTGGGGCCTGAGCTGCCCGAGGAGCAGCAGAAGTGGGATAGCTCCTGCAGAACTTCCCTCATGTTTGTTTTCCAGTTCCCCATCTGGTTTGGGATGCTGGCAGTGCAAGGATGAGTTGGTGACTCCTTCTGCCCAGTGGGATGCTCCAGTGCCCTGGGAGAGCCCCAGGGATGCCCTGGGAGGGGCAGGAGCAGGGGTGTGGATCCTTTCCCTGCAGACCCAGCCCCAGGGATGCTCTGGCAGGAGCAGAGCAGGGATGGGGATCCAGCCCCAGGAATGTCCTGGGAGAACAGAGCAGAGATGTTGATGTTTTTCCTGTGGATCCTTCCCCTGTGGATCCTTTCCTGTGGATCCTTTCCCTGTGGATCCAGCCCCAGGGATGCACTGGGAGGAGCAGAGCAGAGCAGGATGGGGATCCTTTCCCTGTGGATCCTTTCCCTGTGGATCCATTCCCTGTGGATCCATTCCCTGTGGATCCTTTCCCTGCAGACTCAGCCCCAGGGATGCCCTGGGAGCAGCAGAGCAGGGATGGGGATCCAGCCCCAAGAATGTCCTGGGAGAACAGAGCAGGGATGGGGATCCTTTCCCTGTTGATCCTTTCCCTGTTGATCCTTTCCCTGTGGATCTTTTCCCTGTGGATCCTTTCCCTGCCCACGGGCAGCAGATGAGAGAAGGCTCAGCAAAGGCTCCACACAGGGACTAATTAAGCTGAGCAATTTTCCTTTGCTCCATCCCTCACAGCAGCCTAATTGGGAGGCATTTTCACCTGGAGAGGATTAATTGTAGCTGAGGAATGTCCCATCTCGGCCCGTTCCCTGCTGCAGGGACACGGGGTGGGAGGTTCCCCATCCACGTGGTGCTCATTAATGGAATACCTTAATTAAGAGGCTGGAGAAGATTCTTGGCTCAGAGTTTGACTCCACTGATCCTCAGGAAAACTCTCTGTGGCTTTCTAGAAAAGCAGTGTCTGCTCTAGGGAATGCTGGGCAATATCCCAGAATGCTGGAATGGTTTGGGTGGGAAGGGACTTTAAATCCCCCCCAGTGCCACCCCTGCCATGGCAGGGACACCTCCCACTGTCCCAGTGTCCAGCCTGGCCTTGGGCACTGCCAGGGATCCAGGGGCAGCCACAGCAAATCTGGCAATCCCAGCCCAGCCAGGAATTCCCAATTCCCAATATCCCATCCACCCCCATTTTCTGAAAAATCTTTATTTAATATATTTTAAATGTTCTTTTATGCAGAGAGGGGAAAAACCTTTTTGCTGTTTTACTCTTGAGCTCAGGATCAGTCCCCAATAAATTAGTGTTCATTTTACAGCCTGTGTCTGGTTTATCCCCCTGGGACAAGGGCAGGATTCATTTGGGAAACCTGGGGCTCAGGGATGTGCAGTTGGAGGATCCATGGGAGCAGATTAAAAACAGGAGCAGTGCCCAGATGGGGCCTCACCAGTGCCAGGGTGAGGGAGCACCTTCCCCATCCTGTCTGCATCCTTCCAGAGTGTCTATAAGGAGCACATCATATAAAATAAATAAATAATTTAAAAAATAAAATACATATAAGAATGTAAAATTATTATTGTATATAAAAATAAAATAATAATTATTAAAAATATCTAAACATCTCTCCAGGAGATGATCATGTCAACAACCTGATAAGATATAATTCTAATTCTGAGTTATCTTTCCCACATCACCTTCTCCCCTCACCCTGAGGGAGGTGGTTCGTGGATTTCCCTTCCCAACCAACCTGGATCCAGCTCCACAAAACTTAATTAAAACCAAAATAATTTTGGGTAGTGTGTGGAGCATTCCAGCAGTGCCCCCAGGCCTCTCTGGAACAGTGCCCAAGGTCACAATTAACGTGCTGGAAATCCCAATAAAGGAGCAAGAGCTGGAGCAGGTCTTGGCAAAAGGAACAGCTGGATATTTCCGGATATTTCCAGGTATTTCCGGATATTTCCAGATATTTCTGGATATTTCCCTGCCTCAGTGCTGGAAATGCTGCCTGTAACAAACACCAAGGATGCTTAAAATTCCCAGGCTCCCACGTGTTGCACCATTTCTCAGGAACAGCAGAGAATTTTAAGTAGGTTTTGCACAGAATGATCGAGTTTTCAGAGAACAGCCTTGGGTAGTGCTTTAAAAAATGAAAGAAAAATCATTTGAAGAGCAAGAGAGGGAAAGGACAGAGTTACTTCTTCCCCACTTCATTCCTCTGGAATCACTAAAAGTGTCTGAACTACAGGTTACTCAAGTTCAGGCAGAAGCAGAGCAGGCAAAAGTTCTGTGTGTGCATGGGCAGCTCTTGGGAAGGTTCTCAGGGTGATCCCAAATCAATTTGGTTTTTATGTGCAAGTGCTGAGGTGGCAGGGACTGCTGCAGGATGGGATTTGGGATCTGGGATTTGGGATTTGGGATCTGGGATCTGAAATTCTGACTGCTGCAGGATGGGATCTGTTGATGATGTTTGGAAGGAGAGAGAAGGGCAGAACCCCAGAAACCTCATCCTGGAGCCAGGGTGGGAGCAGCCCCCACCTGCCAGGCTCTCCAGGGGAGCCCCAGGCCCTGCCCTCTCCAGATGTGCCCTTTGCACCAGAGCAAATTTTCCTTCCTTCCTTCCTTCCTTCCTTCCTTCCTTCCTTCCTTCCTTCCTTCCTTCCTTCCTTCCTTCCTTCCTTCCTTCCTTCCTTCCTTCCTTCCTTCCTTCCTTCCTTCCTTCCTTCCTTCCTTCCTTCCTTCCTTCCTTCCTTCCTTCCTTCCTTCCTTCCTTCCTTCCTCCCTCCCTCCCTCCCTCCCTCCCTCCCTTCCTCCACCCCCATTCCCTTCCCACACCTTCTCTTTCCATTTTTTTCTCTTTTTCCCCATTTTTCTCTTTTTTTCACCCTTTTTTTCCCTTTCCCCCTCAGTGCCAGGCCCTGCCAGTGCTCTCTCCTGCAGTTTTCCATGGGTGCACAATTCCAGCCCAATTTGGCTGCAGGCGTCAGTCTGACAGGAAGGTACAGCTGTAATTTCTCAGGCCTGGCCAGGATGCCAAATAAATCTATATCATCTTGACAATTACATCTTTACAAAAGCTTGGGAAAGAACAGCCAGGAAAGCTTGTCAATAAGTTCACTTTTTATTAGAGGGAAGTCCTCTGGAAAGCCCACGGAGCAGCGTTTCCTGATGGATCTCCCGGAGGCAGGCGCTGCGGGAGGCGGGTCAGAAAGAGCTTTTTATTGACAGACTTTGATTTTAGAGGAGATTTTTCCCTACAAAGCCTTAGCTGGAGTCATTGCATGGCCCAGCCATAAAACCAGGTATGGAGTGGGGATAATTTTGGCTTGAGCCTGTTGCATTTGGGCTATAGGAGAGTAGCAAAAAGGAAAATGCAACATAGTTCCTCGTGTAATGGAGAAGCAAAAGAGAGTTTTATTTAAAGAAACACTGCACTTATACAGGGCAGTTTGTGTAAAACAGAACAGAAAAGGCTCATTGGCCCAAGAAGGCAACACCTCTTTGAAATCATGCTTTGTGCCAAACATCCCATCTCTCACACACCCTGCAGGTGTTTGATCATTGTTGGAACTTCTTGTCCTGCTGCAGCCTGAGAGACCCAAGGCTCCAAAGCTGTTCCCTGGTTCCAGCAGTGTCCAGCACCATGAGCCCCAAAGTGAGCAGGGTTTGGAGCTGTGCTGGTGGCCCAGTGACACTGATCACCTCTGCAGCACGGAGCTGGGACGGGTACCAGGGCAGGAACAGCTCCTGGAGGAGCCCTACAAGCCGAGTGGGAATTCATCTCCACAGTCAGATTGGAGATTAATTAGTGCTCTGTGTGCTCCCAGCACCCAGGAGAGCCAAATTTCCCCACCCTGCCCTGTCCGTGCTGCCCCCACAGCCGGGCTGTTGGGAACAACAAATGAGCCCAGTTTGCTATTGAGGACATCTATAAATAAACACAGCAATATGGGCTGCGACCCCTGGGGCCCTCCAGCCACTCCTCCTCGCTTTGCCCTACTTGTGCTGATTCTGTTTGCCCAGGAGCTGCTCATTCACAGAGCTCTTTCTGGAGCGGGTAGCTGGAAATTCTGGAAAATGTGTTTTGTGCAGGCATTCTTCAGCCTGAGCAGGCAGCTCTCACCTGCCAGCAGCATCAAAGGGGAGTTCCTGGATGTCAAATGCTTTCCAGTTTTCCTGCTTTGATCAGGGCCCTGTTTGGGATGAAGTTTTCTCAGCGAACTTCCGGGAGTTTTGTCCGTGGCATTTTCTGATGATTCCCAGCCCCAGTGCAGCTCCTTTGTGATCCGAGCTGCAGTAATGAGGGGGAGTTCAGCTGTGCAGAGGCACCGGAGAATCCCAGCCTGCAAGGGCTGCAGGAAACATCCCAAAATCCCAGCACAGTCACCTGGGGGCTGGAAGGGAGCTGGAGGGGTGAGAGATGGAGGAGGAACAACCACAGCAGCACTGGGAGAGGCTGAGCAGGAGCTGAGCTGTCCTGGTGATGCAGCACTGAGGGAAAACAGCCTTGGAATAAAGGACCTTAAATCCCCCCCAGTGCCACCCCTGGATGGGCAGGGACACCTCCCACTGTCCCAGGTGCTCCAGCCCCAGTGTCCAGCCTGGCCTTGGGCACTGCCAGAATTGTTTTTCGTGTTCTAGAGGAGCCTTAACCCCCATGGGTGGCAGAGGGAATGCTCAGGATGCCTGAGAGAGGAGGGAGCACCTCGCTCTGCTGACGAGGGGAGCTGTCCCTGGCTCATTTATTGCTCACTGCTTTCCCTTTTCTCCCACATAAAGCACCACGTGTCTGGAATGGCTCCGGGATAAAAGAAAGTCTGTCAGGTGGTTCTGTTCCCAGGTGCATTTCTGAAATGTTTCTGCTTTTGGGAGCTCTCACTGTTCCACGTCTGGGCTATTTTGGGAAGCCGGGGTGACCGCTGGCTGTGGGAGAGTTCCGTGTACCGGGGGGTTTGTGGAATTTGGCAAAACGTGTGTGGGATCAGCTCTGCCTGTGCTGAGGATGGAGGAGATGCCTGCAGAGAACATCCTGCTGCCTGCCTGGCATCCCCTGCTGCCCAGAGCCTGGGAGCAGCTGGCACTGGGCAAGGGGGGAGCCCTGACCTTCACCAGGTCAGAACAGCCCAAGGCTGCTGAAACTCATCTGGATGCCAGGAAAAGGGTTTGGATGGGCAACACCTGGGTTTGAAAGGGGTTTTGGTCCAAGGACCTGGAATCCCAGAATCAGTAGGCTGGAAAATCCTCCCAGCCCGTGGAGTCCCAGCTGTGCCCAATCCCCACCTTGTCCCAGCCCAGAGCTCCCAGTGCCACCCCCGGGTGACACCCCCAGGGATGGACACTGCAAACCTCCCTGGGCACTTCCCAGCCCTGAGCTCCCTTTCCATGGGGAAATTCCTCCTAAAATCCCCCCTGAGCCTCCCCTGGCCCAGCCTGAGGCCGTTCCCTCTCCTCCTGTCCCTGTCCCTGTTCCCAGAGCCCGACCCCCCCAGTGTCCCCTCCTGTCAGGGAGTTGTGCAGAGCCACAAGGGCCCTGAGCCTCCTTTGCTCCGGGCTGGAGCTGCAGATCAGCCTCTGAACACCTGGAAAAGCTCAGCCAGGATTTCCCCTCGTTCCCAGGAAAGGAGTACAGGGAGCTTTGCTGTGGGTTCCCATTCCCAAGCCCAGTGCAGGACCCTGCCAAATGTGGGGAGCACTCAGGCAGGGCTGTCCTTGCTCCCTGCTCCTCCCAGGAACCTGCAGACTCCAGCTGGGACATCTCTTCAAGGATAATCATTTTATTAAGTCTTCAAATGATAGAGAACCTGCTCCATATTAGGTTATTGCCTTCACTGCTTAATTAACTTTATTCCTACTCTAGGTTTGTTTAGTTTCACCTTCCAGCCTTTGCTTCTCATTATGACTTTTTTTTTGCTAAATGAAAGTGTTGGAATTGCCTGCCTGTGATGTCTCTAAAGAACACAGAGAAATTAGCTCTTACTTTTCCCTTGAATAGATTATAAAGGTCAAGTGCCTTTGACCCTTAATTTCTGCATAAAACTGGCTCCAAAGGAGAGACCTCTGGAGGAGACCATGGAGATATTCCAAGGGCTGGAGCCGGGCTGGAAGAGCTGGGAATGTTCCCTGGAGAGGAGAAGGATCCAGGAGAGCCCAGAGCCCCTGGCAGGGCCTGAAGGGATCCAGGAGAGCTGGAGAGGGGCTGGGGACAAGGGCTGGAGGGACAGGACACAGGGAATGGGACACTGCCAGGGGCAGGGATGGATGGGATGTTGGGAATTGGGAATTCCTGGCTGGGCTGGGATTGCCAGAGCAGCTGTGGCTGCCCCTGGATCCCTGGCAGTGCCCAAGGCCAGGCTGGACACTGGGACAGTGGGAGGTGTCCCTGCCATGAACTTTAAGATTCCTTCCCACCCAAACCATCCCATGACTCAATGCCATCTCTCCTCTGGTGCTGAGAGCTCCCCCAGCTGTGTCCCGGTGCCCCAGGACAGGATGGATGATCCTGGCAAGGTCATTCCACTCCCTCTTCCATCCCCTCCCTCCCTGCAGCTCCTTCCAGTCCCACCTCTCCTGTCTGGCTCACGCCTGTGCTCGGAATTCACCCGATACCTCCCAGGATCCCAGCGCCCTGAGAAAAGCAGGATCATGAATAAACATCATGAATAATTTCCTGGGAAAAGCAGAGCCCTACCCCGGCTGTAAGGAGAGGGGCAGGAGGAGAGCACTAATTAGATTATTTCTGCAACCCGGCCTTGATGAGATCCATCGTGACAAGGCAGTCAGAGGTCAATCCATCGGAATTCCAGGGAAATGCCCCGTTCCTGGAGCAGCTCCGTGCTGGAGCTGCAGGAGCTGCACCCCAAAAGGAGCCCCAGCTGGAGCAGTGCCCCAGTTCAGGATGGATCCTGCAGGAAGGAGCAGTTCCCCAGCTGAAGGAGCAGTTCCCCAGTTGAAGGAGCATTGCCCCAGTGCCAGGCTGGAGCAGGGCCAGGTTTCCAGGATGGATCCTGCAGGAAGGGAGCAGTGTCCCAGCTGAAGGAGCAGTGCCCCAGTGCCAGGCTGGAGCAGGACCAGCTTTCCAGGCTGCCCTGGGCTGTGGGGATGGGGCTGGGCAGCCCCTGCCTCCCTGCAGGATTTAATGGGGTCACACACTTGGGATCAGCCCTGGGGAAGGAAATCCAGTCACCCCTGGCTCTATAAAACAATCTAATAAAACAATGAGACACTCAGACGCTGTATTGTACTTTAGGCTTCTTTAAAACAAACAATTCTGCATCTTCTCAAGTGATACCCATCATTTGTGTGCATGTCAAACACCACTGGACCTGTCACAGCTTTTCTTCACTTTGGGACAATTATCATGGATTCCATGGGCTCCTTATTTCCAGCACTGTATAAACAAAATTTGTTTTATTATGTTTACTCACTTGGAAAACAGCTAACACTTTGGGTGTGCATTCTAAGGTTTTTTGGAGACAAATCCCTGCACTTTGCTCTGCCTCAGTCCTGCACACAGATCCCCCAGCCTATTTATCTGTATTTATCTGGATGATGCACAGAGATGCTGACTGCTCCTGGATTGTCACATTTATTCCCTTCCTGCCCCTTGGGAGGGGCTGCCAGGACCACCCTGCCCTGAGAGGAGGGTGAGGAAAGGAACCCTCTCTGCAATCTGAATTCTGCCCAGCTCCTTCTCCCCTCCCCAGCACTCATGTGTATTTTTCCTAACTTTATAACAGAGAAATCTCTCAATTTTTAAACCTGTCACGTCCTCAATTTCAATAAAATCGGGCAGCAGTGTGTTAGAGCTAATGATATGTTTTAGAGAAATAATAGTTTTATTGCCCTGGGTTTATAATCTTTTTGATTAACTGATTTTCTCAGATATTTGCACTCCCTCATTTGTTTTCCGCCAGTTCTTTAGAGCCATTTTTAGGTTGTTATTTTTCTGACCAGTGCATGTGACATTTCCAAGCTGGGTGTCCCACACAGGGTCTGGAGGTGAGAGGGCACCCAGAGGTTTGACAATGTGAATTTAAAGATAATAATGTTGTTTTTTTTTTTTTTTTCTTCAGAAATATGTAAAAACAGGGAGAATGGGAGGTGATTTCCTCTGGATTTCCAGGTCAGTGAGATAAACACACAAAAAATAAAGATGGAGATGGGAATACACTGGCACAGGTGCCCAGATTTGCTGTGGCAGGTTGGACATTGGGGCTGGAGCACCTGGGCCAGGGGGAGGTGTCCCTGCCATGGCAGGGGTGGCTCTGGGGGGGATTTGAGGTCCCTTTAACCCAAACCAGTCTGGGATTTTGGGATATGGGATGAGAGGAATGTCACATTTGTCTTTACAAATGATCTGTGGGTCTGCTGGTGGATAAAACCAGCACTGAGAGAGAAAAGAAACAATGGGATGGATCCCACTGATTGATGAATGGGAAAAGAGATTTGTCTTTACAAGCAAACTGTAGGTTTGCTGAGAAATGAAATTGGATGAAGATGAAAGAAGCAATGGGGAAAAACCATGAATTGTATAAGAATTAGAAATGAAAAGGGAGGGTTGTACATGAGAGGGAATCTCAGGTATCAGGTGTTTGGGCAGTCTGTGCCTCTCAAGTGCCTCAGCCCATGGGGAAAGAGAGAGGGAAATGCAGATGGAAATTGGGATAAAAGGAGGCTGTGTGCTCCAAAAATGTGAGAGACCCCAGGGCAATGCCCCACGGGCTCTCCCTTTACTGGAATAAATTAAAAGGACTCCTCTGTCTCCTCTGGGACATGAACCCCTGGTGTTTGTGGTTCATTTTCCTGATAAGCACACCCATCACTCTCTCTGTGCTCCCTTTGGTGCCTTTCCAGGGCACCTGCTCTTCCTCCAGAGCATTTCCCACTCCAGCTCTGCTCCCCAGGCCAGCCCAGCAGAGCCCAGGCTGCCTTTAGAGCCTCTGCAGCTCCTGCCTGGGCCATGATGGATTTATCCAGAAAAATGTGTGTTCCTGGTTATTGTAACGCTGGAAGAGGACAGGGAGAAATGCTCAATAAAGCAGACATGATAAAAAGGGTAAATCTGCTTGGGAAAAAAAAAGCTGTGCCTTATTTTCTCTCCCAAATAAATCAGCTGGGAACAGCTGAGTCAATAAAGCTCCTTTCTGCTGGTCAGGAGATACATTGCTGGTATGTTAATTGGCCCTTTAATCACTCTCTGTGTGCTGGGCTGCTGCCTTTGGAATCCTGCTGGAAGCTCTGCCTGCCATCCCTTTATGTCTGGCTTTTATGGGAAGAGCTCCTGAAAAGAGCCCAGAAATGTTGGATATCTGCAGATATCTGTTGGATATCCAGCCCAGTCTGGGGCTTGCTCCTGCCAGGTGTCTGCAATCCTCATTTTCTGCCCCTGGAACCCTCATTTTCTGCTCCTGGAATCCTCATTTTCTGGTACTTTCTGTCATTTTTGTAGCAGTAGAAAAAAAAAAATAAAATTGGTTGGTGGCTCTGGTGTGGCACAAAATTCCCAACCCATTTTCAGCTCTGTGATGGAGCAGCACAAGGCTTGGCAGACTTCTCTGCTAATTAAGATTAAAAGTGGAAGGGGTCCTTCCCAGGGACATTCATTCATTTTTAATGAAAATTTAGGAAGAACTGGGGGAGAATGCAAACAACCCCCAGTTTGTCAGAGGATCAGAAGCAGGCCAGTGCATTCCCAAGAGCTGACCATGTTTTAAATCTCTCCTTTCTCTGGAAAATGGGACCTGCTGGCTCAGGTGTGCCTGTCAGACTCCGTGCCAGGAGGAGTTTTATGAGATTTTCCTGCATTCTCTGGGGTTTCACAGCAAACTGAGGGGTTGGTTTGGGGCTGGGTGGGGAGAGCAGCAGCTGAGGCAGCAAAAGGTTTGAGATCCAGCTCCCAGGAAAACAAAGGGAGAGCTGGGTGCCACGAGAAGGAACATGGGCAGGAGGGGTTCAGCTCTCTGGGGGCGGCTCCTGGCTGCAGGTCCTGCTCCTCACCCCTCCCCTGAGGCTGAATGGGATCCCAAACCCAGCTGGGTCCCTCCATGTGCCACCAAACCCAGAGAGATCCTTCAAGGGACACCAAACCCAGCTGGGTCCCTCAGTGTGACACCAAACCCAGACAGATCCTTCAATGTGTCACCAAACCCAGAGAGATCCCTCAAGGGACACCAAACCCAGAGAGATCCCTCAATGGGACACCAAACCCAGAGAGATCCCTCATGTGTCACCAAACCCAGAGAGATCCCTCAATGTGACACCAAACCCAGACAGATCCCTCAAGGGACACCAAACCCAGAGAGATCCCTCAATGTGACACCAAACCCAGACAGATCCTTCAATGTGACACCAAACCCAGAGAGATCCCTCATTGTGACACCAAGCCCAGTTAAAACCCTCCAAGTGTCACCAAACCCAGCTGGGTCCCTCAGTGTGATACCAAACCCAGCTAAAACCCTCCATGTGACACCAAACCCAGCTGGATCCTCCCATGTGACACCAAACCCAGAGAGATCCCTCATTGTGACACCAAACCCAGCTGGGTCCCTCCAAGTGTCACCAAGCCCAGCTGTTGGACCTGACCCAGCCTGGCTGTGGTTGGGGTCAGGGGAGGAGCAGCCCCAGAACAGCTCAGTGGTCACAGCTGCCCCTGGCCCAGGGCTGGGAATTGCTGGGAATTCACGGGAGTGAAGGGGCCAGAGTGTCCTGAAGGGCTGGGGGAATCCCTCAAGGGATTAAAGGGAATCTGACTGGAATGTGATCCAGAGAGGAGAGTAAGAAAGAGATCATGGAACCATGGAATGGTTGGGGTTGGGAGGGACCTTAAATCCCCCCAGTGCCACCCCTGCCATGGCAGGGACACCTCCCACTGTCCCAGGCTGCTCCAGCCCCAATGTCCAGCCGTCCCCATTCCCATTCCCATTCCCATTCCCATTCCCATTCCCATTCCCATTCCCACCCCATCCATTCCCATTCCCATTCCTATTCCCATTCCCATTCCCATTCCCATTCCCATTCCCATTCCTATTCCCATTCCCATTCCCATTCCCATTCCCATTTCTATTCCCATTCCCATTCCCACTCCCATCCCCATTCCCATTCCCATTCCCATTCCTATTCCTATTTCCATTCCCATTCCCATTCCTATTCCTATTTCCATTCCCATTCCCATTCCACCCCCATTCTCATTCCCATTCCCATTCCCATTCCCATTCCCATTCCCATTCCCATTCCCACTCCCATTCCCATTCCCATTCCTATTCCCATTCCCATTCCCATTCCCATTCCTATTCCTATTTCCATTCCCATTCCCATTCCTGTTCCCATTCCCATTCCCATCCCCACTCCCATCCCCATCCCCATCCCCATCCCCATTCCCATCCCATTCCCATTCCCACTCCACTCCCATTCCCCAGTCACCCACCCCCCATTCCAGCCTCTGGAGCTCCAGGAATCCCCACAGAGCACACTCTGCCGTCCCCTCCCGCAGAGGGAGCAGGAGGAGCTGTTCCCATCCTCTCTCCCGGGCGTTTCCTGCTGGGAATGTTTTGTTCTGAGCGCTGTGCTGAAGAACAGGTCAGGCTGTTGGAGCTGTGCTTTCATCTTCCCGTTGGGAACTCGGAGCTTCCCATCTAATCCTGATTCCAGGGAAAAGCCTTGCTGAGGTTTTAATGCACAGCACAAACTGCCACCGTCCCCTGCTCGCCAAGGTGAGGGAGGAGATTTTTATGGAAGTGCTGGGATGGATGCAGGAACCCAGCCCGTGTTTATCCTGCCTCAGGCCCAGCCCTGCTGCAGTTAAACCTGAGTTTAAGCAGATGGGCTCTGGGGGATCTCTGTGAGAGATAAACTCAAAGTGTTCCCCTGCAGGTTCCTTGGGGAAAGGGGAATTTGTGTTATCCTGAACTTTGGGATAAAAGATTGGATTTCCAGGCTGTGATGAAAAGACTCATCATGGAATCACTGCATTGGGTGGGAAGGGACCTTAAATCCCATTAAATCCCATCCCTGCCATGGCAGGGACACATCCCACTGTCCCAGGCTGCTCCAACCCCAATGTTCCCCCTCTCCCCATTCCCAGGAGCAGAATTCCCAACTCTCCCCCTTTCCCAGGGTCAGGATTCCCCTCTCCCCATTCCCAGGACAGGATTCCCCTCTCCCCACTCCCAGGGTCAGGATTCCCAACTCTCCCCATTCCCAGGACAGGATTCCCCTCTCCCCGTCCCGCCAGCAGAGCTCTCCCCTGCCCTGTGCCGGTCCCGCAGCCCGGGCTGTGACAGGGTGACATTATTAACTCTGCTCAGTTTGTTTGCAGCTGTCACACGCCCGCTCTCCCCAGCCCCATTCCCGCGCCGGAATATTTGTTTTCCTCTCATTTGTATGTGCACTTGTCTCCACCGAATTTTGTCTCTTTGATTTCCGACCATTTTTCAATTTATCAGGATCACTTTGAATTCCAGTCCCGGCTGCCAGAGCACTTGTAATCATCCCCACTCCGGTGTCACTGGCTGCTCCCTGAATTGTTAATATTTCCTGGCAGCACAGCCCCTCAGGGCCCTGCTCCTCCGGAGGGGCTCGTCTGTGCCGTGCCAGGGGATCCTTTGGAGCAGCTTTCTGCAGTGTCTGGGCTCTCACAGCACATCCAGTTATTGGCTTCAGTTAGTGCTGCAGGATAAATGGGGATCGTTGGCAGCGACCTCGTGGTGCTGGATGGACAAACACATCCCAGCTGTGCAGGGATAATTCACACTTTGGGATTTCGGGGTCCTCCTGCTCCTCCTGGGGTGCCACATCCCAGAGGGGAGGCTGTGGGAAGGATTGAAGGAAGGAAGGAAGGAAGGAAGGAAGGAAGGAAGGAAGGAAGGAAGGAAGGAAGGAAGGAAGGAAGGAAGGAAGGAAAGAAGGAAAGGAAGAAAGAAAAGAAAGAAAGAACAGAAAGAAAAGAAAGAAAAGAAAGAAAGAAAAGAAAGAAAAGAAAGAAAAGAAAGAAAAGAAAGAAAGAAAGAAAGAAAGAAAGAAAGAAAGAAAGAAAGAAAGAAAGAAAGAAAGAAAGAAAGGAGGAAAGGAGGAAAGGAGGAAAGAAAGGAAGAAAGGAAAGGAAAGAGGAAAGGAAGGAAGGAAGGAAGGAAGGAAGGAAGGAAGGAAGGAAGGAAGGAAGGAAGGAAGGAAGGAAGGAAGGAAGGAAGAAAGAAAGGAAGAAAGGAAGAAAGGAAGAAAGGAAGAAAGAAAGAAAGAAAGAAAGAAAGAAAGAAAGAAAGAAAGAAAGAAAGAAAGAAAGAAAGAAAAGAAAGAAAAGAAAGAAAAGAAAGAAAGGATTTGCTCTGGTGCAAAGGGCACATCTGGAGAGGGCAGGGCCTGGGGCTCCCCTGGAGAGCCTGGCAGGTGGGGGCTGCTCCCACCCTGGCTCCAGGATGAGGTTTCTGGGGTTCTGCCCTTCTCTCTCCTTCCAAACATCATCAACATGAAATCCGGGGGGTTACAGGGTCAGAATGGTAACTCCAGACTCTGGAGCATCTTCTTCCTTTAAAAAAATAACTTTGCTGAAATAATTCATGCTCTCTGCCACTCCTGAGTGAATGAATTCTCATTTTCAGATGGAGAAGGTGTGTTTGAAAAGATCCTGACCTCCTGTGTCAGGTGCAGCCCGTGAGTGGCTGCGAGTCTGGGCAGCAGCTTCCTTGCAGACACAGAACTCCTCAGAAGCCGCCAGGTGCAAGGGCTCAGCAGATTTTGTCAAGGCTTGTGACAGGGTTGACAGGAGTCCCTCACCTCTGCCGTGCACAGCCTGGAGCTGTCCCTGCCCACGGCAGCAGGGTGGGACCAGCTGACCTCTGCAGGACCTTCCAGCCCAAACCACCCCACCACCCTTGGAGCACAGAAAGAACACAAGAAAATTAAATTGCAGGGAGGAAAAAGTGAGGAGGAGAGAGGGAAAATATCTTTTTTCATGGGTTTTGTACTGCACTCACCTGTATCTGCAGCTCTGCATTAATTCCATAGTGTCTGCAGGGTGAGGAAAGGTGGAAGGAGGGAGGTGAAGAGGAAAGAAATTATGGATAAAATGCTACTGAGGAAACATGGAGAGCCCAGAAGAGGGAAAAATAAAGGTTTGGAAAAGCAGCTCAGCCTTTGTGACAGGCAGGGCAGGTGAGAAGGATTTAATGGTCCTGTCTGGGCTGGAACCTCTCAATCTCAGGAGCAGTGGAGCAGCTGCCCTGGGTAGGAGCTGGTGATTAAAAGCTCCATTCTGTCCTGTCAGCTGCAATTCCCGTGGGAAAGGCTGATCCTTGCTGTGCACGAGGAGACAGCAGAGTCTCACTTGGGGCTGGTTGCATCCAGCCAGGGCTGCACCACAGGAGACTCAGGCTGGGACAGAAACCCCAGCTCAGGGAAGGGCAACGTCTCAAAATCATGGAAATTTTACAGGCTGGAAAGTTCTGGAAGAGCTCCCAAATATCCCAGTGTTCGGGCTTAGCCCCTGGTGGTGTCACCCCTGGGCTGTGCCTTGGGGACATTCCCATCATGGGGGGATTTCTGCAGTGCTGGCACAGCTGAGAGGGCTGTGGATCCATCCCATCCCATCCCATCCCATCCCATCCCATCCCATCCCATCCCATCCCATCCCATCCCATCCCATCCCATCCCATCCCATCCCATCCCATCCCATCCCATCCCATCCCATCCCATCCCATCCCATCCCATCCCATCCCATCCCTGCCATGGCAGAGACACCTCCCACTGTCCCAGGCTGCTCCAAACTGTGTTGTGTTGATGTGACAGAACTGTGAATTCTGTCCCATCTGTTACCCCAGCTGGGGCAGTGCCCCTGATCTCCTGGCACACATTATCTGCTCATGGGCCATCTTTAAACCAGCTGGGCAATCATCTTTATCTTCCCACAGCCCATCCTCCCTCCAGGAGATATCTCCTGTTCATGGCCACTGAGTCCCAGGGCATGACTGATAAAATTCCATCATCCCATGGGAGATGCTCCAGCCAGGGGAGGAGCCAAGCCTTTCCTACCCAGATAAAAACTGACATTTGGGACACCAAGGAACCTTCTTCCCACTGGATCCCAGAGGAAAACCAGACCTTTCCACATCATCCCTGGAGCTTCAGAGGAAACTGCACCTTCTCCAGGAGCACTGCTCCAGCTGAACCACATCTGCCCCTGCAGGAGGATGCAGCCACCATTGAATGGGACTGTGCCAACACCCTGACTGACTGACGGGTGTCAGCTTGGATTCTGACTCTGGCAGGGCTGGGATTGTTCTGTGTAATACTGCATTGTTATTTTAATTGTCCTAGTAAAGAACTGTTATTCCTAATTCCCATCTCTTTGCCTGAGAGCCCCTTCATTTCCAAATTATAATAATAATTTGTGGGGAGGGGGTTTGCATTGTCCATTTCAAAGAGAAGCTGCTGCCTTTATTGGCACACACCTGTCCTTCACACCAGGACACTCCCTGTGTCCAGCCTGGGAGATGTGTCAGAGCTGCAGCAGCACCAGGGGAGCTCAGCTGGGGAATCTGGTGGAGCAGGAGCTGCTCCTGGAAGGAACTGCTGTGGTTTGCTCTTGAACTAATCCCTGGAAATGTGAGGTACCTGACTGTGCCAGGTCAGGGATCTCTGGAAGATTTTCCTGTGGGTGTTTTCCCCACGTGCTGTGTCATTGTTTGGAGAGCTCAGTGGATATTTTGGGAACAGATGTGCCTTCCTCCTCCCGGCCAGCAGCTTCATTTCCAACCTGTGAATGGGTTTTTCCTTCCTTTGTGGGTACATTAAATCACTTTTCTCTCCTGGAGGGAATTAGCCAGGAATGGTAAATGGCACATTTGGGATTATTTGTTCATTTGGTTTTGTGCTTCTCTTCCCTGCCTGGCTCCTGCCCTTCTCCTCTGGAGTTGCATTGTTGCTCTTGAAGCCAAGGAGCTGTAAAATGTGAGGGAATGAACAGGCTGAGGAGTTGTTCAGAGAACAGAGGGTCACGTGGAGACCTCACAGCACCTTCCAAAATCTGGAAGGGCCACCCCAGCCTCCCCATCACTGCAGCAACATGGGTGCTGCTTTTGAAGAAGCCAAATTGATCTGGAAGTGTTGGTCTGGCAGCCAAAACTTGTGTTTTTCCTTGGAAATGTGCTCAACTAGGAGAGTCCATTGCAGTCAGTAGTTATCAAATCTGCAAACTGGATTTGCTCAGCTCATCCATTCCAGGCTGGTCCCTGCTTTACCATCTCTGGGGGCAGCCCTGCCCTGCCTGGAACCCCCAAAACAAACTCAGTGCCCCCAAAGGGGTGATGGAACCCCAGGGACAAACCCAGTGTCACTTCAGGGGTGATGGAACCCCAGGGACAAACCCCGTGTCACCTCAGGGGAGATGGAACCCCCAAACAAACCCAGTGTCACCCCAGGGGTGATGGAACCCCCAAACAAACCCAGTGTCACCTCAGGGGTGAATGGAACCCCCAAACAAACCCAGTGTCACCCCAGGGGTGATGGAACCCCCAGGGACAAACCCAGTGTCACCCCAGGGGTGATGGAACCCCCAAACAAACCCCGTGTCACCTCAGGGGTGATGGAACCCCCAGGGACAAACTCAGTGTCACCTCGGGGGTGATGGAACCCCCAAACAAACCCAGTGTCACCCCAGGGGTGATGGAACCCCCAAACAAACCCAGTGTCACCTCGGGGGTGATGGAACCCCCAGGGACAAACCCAGTGTCACCTCAGGGGAGATGGAACCCCCAGGGACAAACCCAGTGTCACCTCAGGGGAGATGGAACCCCCAAACAAACTCAGTGTCACCTCGGGGGTGATGGAACCCCCAAACAAACTCAGTGTCACCTCAGGGGTGATGGAACCCCAGGGACAAACCCCGTGTCACCTCAGGGGAGGTGGAACCCCCAAACAAACCCAGTGTCACCTCAGGGGTGATGGAACCCCCAAACAAACCCAGTGTCACCCCAGGGGTGATGGAACCCCAAACAAACCCAGTGTCACCTCGGGGGTGACTTCATTTCCTTTGTCAGATAATTTCCCCATTTCCAGCTTGGAGCACTCTGCAGGACAAATGTCACAGATCCCATTTGGCAGTAAGGGGGGAAGGACACACCTCCCCTCTCCAGTGTCCCCAGATGTTGCCAGTCCCTTTTGGCACAGCTGGCACCACATCTGGAGCTCCTGTCCCCTCTCCAGTGTCCCCAGATGCTGCCAGTCCCTTTTGGCACAGCTGGCACCACATCTGGATCTCTCCATCCCCCCGCAGTGGGTATTGCCAGAATTGAGGGGTTGTGCGGTTCACTTTAATTACTGCTGCTCAAATTCTTATCAGGATTAAGAAAGAGCTTTAATTACTTGGCTGATAGCTTTGCCTTTTCCATGGGGCTCTGTCCCATTAACCCTTCCAGAGCTGCATCGCTGCGGGGCGCGGGGAGGGAGGGGCCGGTGCTCGGGGCTTTGTCATAGGCACAAAAAAAAAAAAAAAAAAAAAAAGCGTGAAATGCCATTTCGCGTGGCAGGTTTTAGAAAACAATCATTAGGAGAGGAATATTCGCAAATGTCACCGTTTGGGAAGGGCCCTGTGGTGCCTGGCTGCGCTCGTGTGTCCTGATGGACTGGAAAACAAACAGCGGCTCCTCTCCCACTGCAGCTCGGGCTGCTGAGAGCACAAGTGTTAACATTTATTACTTGGTGGTAAACATCATTAGCGTGACCTTTTTGAGGCAATTGAAAGGGAAAATGAGGTGGTGCAGAATGCAGAGGTCCTTCCTGTCTCGCAGCTCCCTCCCAAGCCTTGGTGTCTCCCAGGGAGTGAAAACGCAGGCACAGGCTGAGGGAATGAGGGAATGAGGGAATGAGGGAATGAGGGAATGAGGGAATGAGGGAATGAGTGCCCCGGGGTTCCTGGGGCTCATCCGTGCTCCAGGGAATGCACTGACGTGGGAATTAGCACCTGGAGAACAGCCATGGGGGTTTATGGGCCTTTGTAGGGTTTTTTTGTCTGCATTTTCTATGAATATTGTCATGTCCTGGTGTGAAGGACAGGTGTCTGCCAATAAAGGCAGCAGCTTCTCTTTGAAATGGAGAATGTAAACCCCCTCCCTCCAAATTATTATAATTTTGAAATGAAGGGGCTCTCAGGCAAAGAGATGGGAATTAGGAATAACAGTTCTTCACTAGGAAAATTAAAATAGCAATGCAGTATTACACAGAACAATCCCAGCCCTGCCAGAGTCAGAATCCAAGCTGACACCCGTCAGTCAGTCAGGGTGTTGGCACAGTCCCATTCAATGGTGGCTGCATCCTCCTGCAGGGGCAGATGTGGTTCAGCTGGAGCAGTGCTCCTGGAGAAGGTGCAGTTTCCTCTGAAGCTCCAGGGATGATGTGCAAAGGTCTGGTTTTCCTCTGGAATCCAGTGGAAAGAAGGTTCCTTGGTGTCCAAAATGTCAGTTTTTATCTGGGTAGGGAAGGCTTGGCTCCTCCCCTGGCTGGAGCATCTCCCATGGGATGATGGAATTTTATCAGTCATGCCCTGGGACTCAGTGGCCATGAACAGGAGATATCTCCTGGAGGGAGGATGGGCTGTGGGAAGATAAAGATGATTGCCCAGCTGGGTTAAAGATGGCCCATGAGCAGATAATGTGTGCCAGGAGATCAGGGGCACTGCCCCAGCTGGGGTAACAGATGGGACAGAATTCACAGTTCTGGTACATCCTGGATTGCAGCCCAAGACATGTCACAAAACCCCATCAAGGTTTGGGTTGGAAGGACCTTAAAGCTCACCCAGCTCTGTCCCCTGCCATCATCTCAAAGCTCTTTCCCACCCAAACCAGTTCAGGATTCCAGGATTTTGGGGTGTGAGCCTGTGAGTGTCTGGCAGGGGGGAGCTGTGGGAGGAAGCAAAGCCCCAGAGGAGGAGAGCTGCTCACTGCAGCCCTGCCAGCCCTCAGCACAGGTCTGGGCCTGGAATTGGGTGGCTTTTAACAATTCCCACTGCAGATCCCAAATTGCCATGACCCCAGTGAATTCAGGGGTGGGAGGTGCTTTATTCCCTGCCCTGAGCATGGGGACTGCTGGGACAGCGTTTGCTGGGGGGAAAATCCATGGAACAGAGAAAACCTGAGAAATTTACAGAGAAAATCTGTAAAATATTAGTGTGGAATGTGTGTGTAACTCCCAAAGGAGCAGCAGCAGCACAGCTGGAACGCCCTTGGGGTGGGAAGGTGTCTTTGTTTCCTGCAGGATGATGGGCTCAGCCCCAGGGGTTTTCCTTCCAGAGTGTCCCTCCCAGCTGGGCCAGGCTGAGCTCACCTGGGTCCTGCTGGGCCTTGGATTTCTGGGAAAAGGGATGGTGAAAAAATACCTGAAACAGATGTGTTGCCTCCAAAACTTAGCAGAAGGGGTGATTGGGTGGATGAAAAGGGATTGGAACCAAGTCACACAGAGCAGCTGTGGCTGCCCCTGGATCCCAAAGCCAGGTTGGACACTGGGGTTGGAGCACTGGGACAGTGGGAGGTGTCCCTGGGATGGGATAATGGGATGGGATGGGATGGGATGGGATGGGATGGGATGGGATGGGATGGGATGGGATGGGATGGGATGGGATGGGATGGGATGGGATGGGATGGGATGGGATGGGATGGGATGGGATAATGGGATGGGATGGGATGGGATGGGATGGGATGGGATAATGGGATGGGATGGGATGGGATGGGATGGGATGGGATGGGATGGGATGGGATGGGATGGGATGGGATGGGATGGGATGGGATGGGATGGGATGGGATAATGGGATGGGATTTAAGGCTCCTTCCCACCCAAAGCACGCTGGGATTCTGTGTGCAGAAAGTTTCCCTCCTCCTACTTGCAGGAGGAAAAAGAGAGCAGAAGAGAAGGAAAACCTTCCTGCCATCCTCCTCAGAGATCCTGGAAATCCTGATTTGTTCCCACAGCCTCAGAGTCCTTCAAGGAGACCTGTCCTCTCTGGAAGCATCTTTATTAGAGTGACCTCTTTTTATGTGCTCAGACCTTCGACTTCCAATTTCCTTCCACCTCTGGGAGGTGAAATTTGTGCTCTGAGAGCTCCTAAAGGGAAATGACCTGGAACAGAAGCTGCTGCAGCCACATCACCCCTGGGGAGGCACCTTGGGGACAGGGTCAGGGTGCAGAAGGGCTGTGGGGGGACAGGGTGGGCTGGAAAAAGAGATTTGCCTTTACAAACAAACTGCAGGTTTGCTGGCAATTGAAATTGGATATTGGAAAACAATGGGGGAAAAGCCATGAATTGTATAAGAATTAGAAATGAAAAGGGAGGGTTGTACATGAGAGGGAATCTCAGGTATCAGGTGTTTGGGCAGTCTGTGCCTCTCAAGTGCCTCAGCCCATGGGGAAAGAGAGAGGGAAATGCAGATGGAAATTGGGATAAAAGGAGGCTGTGTGCTCCAAAAATGTGAGAGATCCCAGGGCAATGCCCCACGGGCTCTCCCTTTACTGGAATAAATTAAAAGGACTTCACTGTCTCCTTTTGGGACATGAACCCCTGGTGTTTGTGGTTCATTTTCCTGGCCGTGCCTTTGGGATCCCAGTGCTCCCAGTGTCCCCACTGCCTGTCCCAGTGGCACCTCCCAGCCACACCCCCAGTGCTGGCACAGCTGTGCCACCCCATCCCTGCCAGGGAACTGGGGCCACTAGAGCCCCCAAAAAGCACTGACCCCACAGCTCCTGGCTTTTGTTACAGCACTGACCCCACAGCTCCTGGCTTTTCCTGCACCTCTGACCCCACAGCTCCTGGCTTTTCCTGGAGCACTGACCCCACAGCTCCTGGCTTTTCCTGCACCTCTGACCCCACAGCTCCTGGCTTTTCCTGGGGCACTGACCCCACAGCTCCTGGCTTTTCCTGGATCACTGACCCCACAGCTCCTGGCTTTTCCTACAGCACTGACCCCACAGCTCCTGGCTTTTCCTGCAGCACTGACCCCACAGCTCCTGGCTTTTCCTGGGGCACTGACCCCACAGCTCCTGGCTTTTCCTGGGGCACTGACCCCACAGCTCCTGGCTTTTCCTACAGCACTGACCCCACAGCTCCTGGCTTTTCCTGCACCTCTGACCCCACAGCTCCTGGCTTTTTTTACAGCACTGACCCCACAGCTCCTGGCTTTTCCTGCAGATAAAAGAGCAGCTGTTGAGTCCTGGCTGCTGCTGCCTGGGTTTCTCCCCAGGCTCACCCTGCTGCCCCCAGAGCTGTGGTCAGGGCTGTGCTGTGACACGGGCACATGGCAGGGATGGAGCTGCTGCCCCCAGGAACAGCCCTTATCTCACAGGGCACATTTCACCTGCAGACCAGGCATTTCTCAGCCCCACACAGGCTGGGCCTGGCACACAGACTGTCACACAGCACACACTCGCAGGGAAATCTCTTTAAAGTGGTTTTGTGATGGGTAATGGATTGTCAGTGCTGCCTCCTGCATCACAACGGGGGCAGGGGAAGATGTGACGCCTCCTGATTTTCCTTTATTAGAGGGTAAATACCAAAATGAGCTGATGAGAGCCTATTTATTTTTATGAGGAAATAAACAGCCAAAAGGGCAGCAGTTTATGAGATGAAAGCTAATACAGCTGGGCCCTGATTTGGTGAAAGGCTGTCAGAAAACAAAGCAGAGATTTAGTGCTGGAGATGTTTTGATGGAAGCAACAGGAGCTGTGTTCAGCCAGGGTTGTATCAACAAATTAATAATAAATAATTAATTTTGCTCTCAGATGGCAAAAGCAGGGACACAGACCAGGCTGTGAGGGTGGAATGGCTCAGCTCCCACCCTGGCTGTCACTCTTGCTGCTCTGACTCAATTCTGACCCCCCTCAATCAGCTGCAGACCCAGATTTGATTTGATATCAAATTCAGTGTGACAGCCGGGGTGGTTCCAGCCCTCACAAACCTTCCCCACCCCAAGGGCTGCCCTGGAGCTCTTACATCCCATCTGCTCACGGGTCTGTGTCCCACCTGGGCACAGAGCTCAGGCAGAAGTCCCTGCCTGGCCCTGGCAGGGCCTCCCTGTCCCTGCCCTGTGGTTCCAGTGGGATGGATCCAGCTCCCTCCTGCCCCCCTGTCACAGCACAGACACAGCTCCTCCTTTCTCTCTCTTCTGGGGCAATAATTCCACCTGCCCTCCCTCCAGGACACTCCTTTGCGTGTGTTCTGTCCACTGCAGCTCTTCTCCTGAGCCCTGAACTGAGCATCACAATTTATTTATTTTTTTTTTCCAGCCAGGCAATCCTGAGCTGGAGCAGGAATCACCTGGGATGACTCAGCCTTGGAGCTGCAGCTTCTGAGGAGAAAACCTCCCCTTGCCTGTGCTGGCTCCCAGCAGGTCTGGAGTGCCTGACAAGATGGAACATCTCCAAGTGTGATGTTGCAAAGGTCTCAGTGAAATCAGCTCCTGAGGGAAAGGAGGGGTGGGGACAGCACAGGCAAAGTCTCACAGCCCCTGGAAGTTTCTGTGGAGGAATGGCTGATGTGGTGTTTGTTACATCCCATCCTTTCATTGCAGAGTGCATTTTGTGATCAGTGAGCACCTGCACTTGGCTGTTTTGGCAGCCAGAATAAACATGGAGTCATGGAATGGTTTGAGGTGGAAAGGACCTTAAATCCCATTATCCCATCCCATTATCCCATCCCATTATCCCATTCCATTATCCCATCCCATTATCCCATTCCATTATCCCCTTATCCCATCCCATTATCCCATCCAGCATCCCATCCCATCCCATCCCATCCCATCCCAGGGACACCTCCCACTGTCCCAGTGTCCAGCCTGGCCTTGGGCACTGCCAGGGATCCAGGGGCAGCCACAGCAAATCTGGCAATTCCATCCCAGAATTCCTTCCCAACCAATTTAAATCTCCCCTTCTACAGTTTGAACCCATCCCTTGCCCTGTCTGTGACTGTCCTTGCCCAGACCCCTCTCCCACAGTGACCCAAACCTCAGGGTGTCCCAGCAGTGGAATCCCAGCAGTGTTTTCCTCTTTGCTCCCAAATGCAGGACAAGGGAACGGGAAGGGAAATGTGGAGCTTGCAGGAGAGGTGACATTGGGAATGCACATTTCTGGCTGTGTTTAAGGAGCTTTCATTACCTGCTGAATCACACCAGAGACTGAAGAGAAGCACATGGAAATGAAGGGGTTAAAGCTCCTCCCAGGTGGGCAGGTGCACCTGGAGGAAGAGGGATGTCAGCGCTGGGATTGGGGGTTCATTCTGGTGCTGGTGAAGATTCCAGGTGTGTCATCCTGCTGCCAGCAGCCACTCTGCACCTGCACCGTGACTGGAGTGGGCTGGGAACTGCAGGGACCCAGCTCTGGGATTTCACAGCCCTGGGGACGTGGCACCTGGGGACAGGTGGCATTTGGGGACATGTGGCACTCGGGGACATGTGGCACCTGGGGACATGTGGCATTTGGGAACATGTGGCACTCGGGGACATTTGGCATTTGGGGACATGTGGCATTTGGGGACATATGGCACCTGGGGACATGTGGCACTCGGGGACATGTGGCACCTGGGGACATGTGACACTAAGGGACATGTGGCACCTGGGGACATGTGGCACCTGGGGACATGTGGCATTTGGGGACATGTGGCACTTGGGGAAATGTGGCATTTGGGGACATGTGGCATTTGGGGACATGTGGCACTTGGGGACATGTGGCACCTGGGGACATGTGGCACTTGGGGACATGTGGCACTAAGGGACATGTGGCACCTGGGGACATGTGGCACTCAGGGACATGTGGCACCTGGGGACATGTGGCACTTGGGGACATGTGGCACTTGGGGACATGTGGCACCTGGGGACAGGTGGCACTTGGGGACATGTGGTACTCGGGGACATGTGGCACTCGGGGACATGTGGCACTTGGGGACATGTGGCAGTCGGGGACATGTGGCACTTGGGGACATGTGGCATTTGGGGACATGTGGCACCTGGGGACATGTGGCACTCGGGGACATGTGGCACTCGGGGACATGTGGCACTTGGGGACATGTGACACTCGGGGACATGTGGCATTTGGGGACATGTGGCACTCGGGGACATGTGGCACTTGGGGACATGTGGCACCTGGGGACATGTGGCACTTGGGGACATGTGGCAGTCGGGGACATGTGGCACCTGGGGACATGTGGCACTCGGGGACATGTGGCACTCAGGGACATGTGGCACCTGGGGACATGTGGCACGTGGGGACAGGTGGCATTTGGGGACATGTGGTACTCGGGGACATGTGGCACTCGGGGACATGTGGCACCTGGGGACATGTGGCACTTGGGGACATGTGGCACTCGGGGACATGTGGCAGTCGGGGACATGTGGCACCTGGGGACATGTGGCATTTGGGGACATGTGGCACCTGGGGACATGTGGCACCTGGGGACATGTGGCATTTGGGGACATGTGGCACCTGGGGACATGTGGCACTTGGGGACATGTGGCACTTGGGGACATGTGGCACCTGGGGACAGGTGGCACTTGGGGACATGTGGTACTCGGGGACATGTGGCACTCGGGGACATGTGGCACCTGGGGACATGTGGCACTTGGGGACATGTGGCACTTGGGGACATGTGGCACCTGGGGACAGGTGGCACTTGGGGACATGTGGTACTCGGGGACATGTGGCACTCGGGGACATGTGGCACTTGGGGACATGTGGCAGTCGGGGACATGTGGCACTTGGGGACATGTGGCATTTGGGGACATGTGGCACCTGGGGACATGTGGCACTCGGGGACATGTGGCACTCGGGGACATGTGGCACTTGGGGACATGTGACACTCGGGGACATGTGGCATTTGGGGACATGTGGCACTCGGGGACATGTGGCACTTGGGGACATGTGGCACCTGGGGACATGTGGCACTTGGGGACATGTGGCACCTGGGGACATGTGGCACTCAGGGACATGTGGCATTTGGGGACATGTGGCACCTGGGGACATGTGGCACCTGGGGACATGTGGCATTTGGGGACATGTGGCACCCAGGGACATGTGGCAGTCGGGGACATGTGGCACCTGGGGACATGTGGCACTCGGGGACATGTGGCACTCAGGGACATGTGGCACCTGGGGACATGTGGCACGTGGGGACATGTGGCACTTGGGGACATGTGGCACTCGGGGACATGTGGCAGTCGGGGACATGTGGCACCTGGGGACATGTGGCATTTGGGGACATGTGGCACCTGGGGACATGTGGCACCTGGGGACATGTGGCATTTGGGGACATGTGGCACCTGGGGACATGTGGCACTTGGGGACATGTGGCACCTGGGGACATGTGGCACGTGGGGACATGTGGTACTCGGGGACATGTGGCACTCGGGGACATGTGGCACTTGGGGACATGTGGCACTTGGGGACATGTGGCACCTGGGGACAGGTGGCACTTGGGGACATGTGGTACTCGGGGACATGTGGCACTCGGGGACATGTGGCACTTGGGGACATGTGGCACTTGGGGACATGTGGCACCTGGGGACATGTGGCACTCAGGGACATGTGGCAGTCGGGGACATGTGGCACTTGGGGACATGTGGCATTTGGGGACATGTGGCACCTGGGGACATGTGGCACCTGGGGACATGTGGCACTCGGGGACATGTGGCACTCGGGGACATGTGGCACCTGGGGACATGTGGCACTTGGGGACATGTGGCACCTGGGGACATGTGGCACTCGGGGACATGTGGCATTTGGGGACATGTGGCACCTGGGGACATGTGGCACCTGGGGACATGTGGCACGTGGGGACATGTGGCACCTGGGGACATGTGGCACTCGGGGACATGTGGCATTTGGGGACATGTGGCACTTGGGGACATGTGACACGTGGGGACATGTGGCACCTGGGGACATGTGGCACCTGGGGACATGTGGCACTTGGGGACATGTGGCATTTGGGGACATGTGGCACTTGGGGACATGTGGCACGTGGGGACATGTGGCATTTGGGGACATGTGGCACTCGGGGACATGTGACACTCGGGGACATGTGGCACTTGGGGACATGTGGCACTTGGGGACATGTGGCACTTGGGGACATGTGGCACTCGGGGACATGTGGCACTTGGGGACATGTGGCATGTGGGGACATGTGGCACTCAAGGACATGTGGCACTCAAGGACATGTGGCACTCGGGGACATGTGGCATTTGGGGACATGTGGCACTTGGGGACATGTGACACTCGGGGACATGTGGCACTTGGGGACATGTGGCACTTGGGGACATGTGGCATGTGGGGACATGTGGCACTCAAGGACATGTGGCACTCAAGGACATGTGGCACTCGGGGACATGTGGCATTTGGGGACATGTGGCACTTGGGGACATGTGGCACTCGGGGACATGTGACACTCGGGGACATGTGGCACCTGGGGACATGTGGCACCTGGGGACATGTGGCACCTGGGGACATGTGGCAGTGGCACTGCTGGGGGATTGTTGGACTTGACACACTCTGAAGGATTTTCCAGCCTTAACAACCCCAGAATTCTGTATTTGGGCACAGGATTTTCATCCCACCCTGCCAGGACTGTGCCGGGGCTGGGGCAGTGCCAGGGGAGGGCCCTGCACTGAGCAAATTCTCTTTAATTCTTTGAAGTGTTTCGACTCTTGTAGCCCAACCAAATGTGCCTGTTAAAAATGTAGAGTCTGGCTCTCAGCACCATTAAAGAGAAAGACAAATAACTGCATTTCTTTCTTTCATCTTTGTCTCTGAAAGTGTCCTGTGCACCTCCTGGTGCTGTTAATATTCATATTTCTGATGTTTCACTAAGCACCAGCCCTTGGCAAAACAGAGCTGGAATAACTAAAAAAGGAAAATACAACCTGGCTTGTAATTCTTCTCCTGTGTTCCTCATTCAGGTTTGGAAATTAGACCCTGAAATTTGGTACAGTTCAGATTTTTCACTGACCTTCTTAGGCTCTAATCCTAAATCATGTCCCTGTATCTCAAATGGCTGAGAATCCCTTTGGGCTGGGGAGTCCTTGGCCTGGCTGCTGCCAAGGGAAACCATTCCCAGGGAGCCAGGAGGAGCTCCAGGGCCTGGGGAGCTGTCACATCCCTGGGTGTGTCCTCAGCTGGGATCCCCTCTGCAGGACATGCAGGTGGTCTGGAACCAGCTCTTTCCAATGCCCACCGATGAGAGATGCAGGAGCTGTTCTTGGAGGTTTCCATGGCTGTTTATTGTTCCTTATCTCAGGAATGCTTTGTCCTGCTCACCAGACCTCCAGGGCAGAATCTGCCTGGCAGAGGCAGGACTGATCTTTTATACTCTAAATTACACACCAGGCATTTACAATTATTTTCCAGTACAATACAACTCTGTTAAACTGTCCAGCTCTGTTCTCATCCAATCTGAAAGTGCCAGCGTGTCACCCAGCATGGATGGCACAGAGAAGAAGGAGGAAGAATATCCACACCCCCAAATTCTCCATCTTGGCCACGTGTCCCTTATCACAAACATTCCAGAAATCTGCTAATTCTACATTCTAACAGTCTAATTTACACTCTATTTATTTTTGCAGCTTGCATTTCTTCTCTCAATGTCGGTAAATTGTTCCCAGGAGCTAAATCCAGCCCCTGAGACACCTGGGTCTCATTCGAGGGTCTTTGGGGACCCCACCAGGGGGGTCTTAAACCTTCCAGGGAAGCCAGAGGAACACTCTGGACTCCCACAGGGAGCTGCTGGTGCCCCCAGAGCAGCACCACTCCCTGGGGGTCTCTGTGCTTCTGCCTCATCTGCAGGACCCTGGGATGCACCTCACCCTGCTCCACTGCAGCTCCACCTTTCCCTGCAGCCCAGCCACCTCTGCCTTCCCTCTGTTGCATTTCTCTCCTCACCAGGAAAATGCAGAATGGTTTGGGTTGGAAGGGACCTTAAAGCTCATTTTGTTCCACCCCTTTGTTCCACCCTCATCCCGAGCTCCATTAGTTCTTCTTTTATTTCTTCCTACATATCAGACTAAAAATTTCCAAGAATTCAGGAGAAATCATTGTTATTTGATCCAGCACTTCTGACTGTGGCCTTTCAAGTGGAATCTCATCTGTCCTCATTGTTTATTCGGGTAGTTCATCATTGCCATGCCAGAACATCCTTTTACTCCTTCAAAACTCACACTAATGGCTCTGCAGATTATTTTCCTTAATGATCTTTTCCTTTTGATTACTTCAAGGTACCTAATGATGCACTAAAGCGAGATATGGGTATAAATAATGTCCTGTGAATAGCAGTGATGTCCTCAAATTCTGTTTAGGTTTTTACACTCCTTTTGTTGGAACTCAGACACTTTATTCCAGAGTTTTCCTCTGATTAGTTCCCACAGATGATTGTGTCAGGAGCAGCCAGCAGGAACATGGATCTTCCAGCCACCCAAGCAAACAGTGGTTGTTGTGAGCCTGGGCCAATTTAAATATCATTTAATTGTGTCTCAGTCCCCTCTGCCAGGTTCAGGACAGCGGGATCCCGAGGAATGGCAAGGCTGGGATGGCACAGGAGCACAGGGCTCGTTGTGCTCCTGTTAATTGTGGCAGGGAGCACAGCCTGAGCTGTGGTGACCTTTCCCAAGGCTGGGGCAATTCCCATAGAGAGCTCTGAGTGCCAGGCAGGAGCTGCTGGGACAGGTTCATGACTTGAATCAGTCACTGCCACAGAGCAGGAAACAGAAAATCAGTGAGGCAGGCCCTGGGGTAATTCCCAGCCATGGATTCCAGACCCTGTGGGATGGGGCAGAGCCTGAGCTCTCCTGGGTGGGCACTGGGATGGGAACTGAGCTCCCTGTCCAGCATCCACTGATTTCTCTGCTCCTGCCTGTCCTGCTGGAATGAAGGGTCTGGTGTGGGCAGTCCCAGAATCCCAGAATGGTTTGGGTTAAAGGGACCTCAAATCCCCCCCAGAGCCCCCCTGCCATGGCAGGGACACCTCCCACTGTCCCAGTGTCCAGCCTGGCCTTGGGCACTGCCAGGGATCCAGGGGCAGCCACAGCTGCTCTGGCAATCCCAGCCCAGCCAGGAATTCCCAATTCCCAACATCCCATCCAGGAATTCCCAGTTCCCAATATCCCATCCATCCCTGCCCTCTTTCAGCTTTAAGCCATTCCCTGTGTCACTGTCCCCTGATGAAGAAAAATGCCAAAATCTGAACTATTTTAAAACATAAACGAATACAGCTGATATAAATCCCAAAGGAAAAGCAGCCCCTGCCTGGATCAATGTGTTCACTGCTGTGTCCAGCCAGTCCTTGAGCTGACCTTTAATTTCTTTAATTTGCTGGAATTCCTGCAGTTTGGCTCACCCTGTCCTTGCCTATCCCATCAATATTCACACTGCTCCTGCCCAGAAAGACTTTACAGTGTTTGGCAGAGGCTGGGAAGGTTTTCCCCATTTTTGGTGTAACTATGTGTAACTGGATAAAGCAAAACCAAAGTCACAGACTCAGAAATCTGCAAACTCGATTTATGATATTTTGGATGTGCACATTCCTGTCTGCTCAGCAGATTTTGGTGGCACTGGTTTGGAAGGATCTCCTGATCTTCCCCCAGGCTCCCTTGATCTCAATTATTTATTGAAAAGCAAAAGCAAGTGGTGCCTCTGTCAGTCTCTCCCAGTGAGGAATTAATTAAGAAAGCAAAGCACACTTACAGGGACCGGGGGCTGCATTCCCTGTCAGGACTTTGGAATTAAAAAGAAGTGGAGCTATTAGTAACAGATTTATTTAGTATTACATCTTCCCCTCCAAATACTCTTTGGAAAGCCCATAAAGCCAGGCAGTCACTAATAGGCAATTTTAAGACAACTGGGTAAGTGGAGTGTGAAAGGCTGAAATGCCCAAAGGTCAGGTGCCTCTGAGATTTGATTCTTCCAGCCAGGAAAAGTCTTAATGAGTAGTTTAATTATATGACAGATTAGAGCACTTTGGTTCAATGAATCCAAGGAAGTTAGAAATTGCTATTTTCCTGGGTAAATCATTCGAAAATAAGTCGAATTGTTAAAATAATTATTGACTACTTCAAAAGGTTTCCCTGGCACTCTGAGAGTGCAGCAGAAGCGAAATGGGAGCCGAAGCCTCATTGAGCTCCAAGCACTTAATTGGGATATGTTTTTGTGGGTTTGCTTTTCGCTCTGATAACGAGACCGTGATTGATACAAACGCTTAGGAACCGAGGCTGCTCCCAGGATGAATTGCAGGGATTGGTTTGGCACTCTGCTCCTGGGGCTGAGCGGGGCCGTGCTCACCTGGAGCTGGGGTCGCTGCCCAGCCCCTGGGGGCTCCTGCTCCCTGCTGCAGCTGCTGGAGCTGGGCTGGGTCTGGCCCCTGCTGCCACGGGTCCCGAGAACTCCTGGGGGTCAGGTTCAAGGTCTTAGTGCAAGCAGTGCCCAACAATTAAGCAAATAGCTCATCTTCACCTGCAGACCTTACCTAGCTAGGAACGAGATCTTGGGACCACAGCAGAGGTTCCAAAGATAGATTATTTCTTCAAAGGGTTCCACTAGCAAAATCTGAATGTATAGCATAACAAGAGGTTTTTATAGGGTTTAGGAGGATTGAAATCTTACCAGTAAAATTACAAGTTGAAAACTATACAATTACTTTAAGATTCTAGGTGAGAAAAGACCAAACATTTAGTAAAGTCCAATAGAAATCCTAAAAGATAACAGGGGTTTCTCTAGGGGAAGTAAACATTTCTCTAAGATGAGTCATCCTAAGGAAAGGGTTTCTTCTGTCAGGGTATGAGATCCCGGGGCCCTTTTCAGGGATAGCTGTACCATCCACACCTGCTCCCATCCCTGTCCCGGCTCTGGTCACCCAGCAGGGCTGGCATTGCTGCCCGCACTGTCCCAGGAAAGGCAGGGACACCTGGAGGTGCGAAGCGATTTTGGACGGGTGACCGAGCCCGGCCTTGGTGAGGATGCCGCTCTCCATGGTGCTGATCCCCAGAACCGGCGCGCCCTGAAATCTCCTAAATCTTCATTGCCAGAGCAGCTGTGGCTGCCCCTGGAGCCCTGGCAGCGCCCAAGGCCAGGCTGGACACTGGGGTTGGAGCACTGGGACAGTGGGATGAGATGGGCTCTGAGGTCTCTCCCAGCCCAAACCAATCTGGAATTCTAAAACTCTGAATAACCCAAATTGCCCCACGGGTCTCACTGCTGCAGTGCCTGTGGGGCTTTCTCAACCCTCCTGTGGCAAGATGTACATCTCCCTTATGGTAATGTTAATGACCTTTGAGATTTACATCAGATAGAAGGAAAATTTTCTTCACTGAAACAGTTGTCAAGCCCTGACACAAACTGCCCAGGGCAGTGTTAAACATATTCAAGAAGGGCAGGATTGTCATCCCTGGAAGTGTTCAAAAACCACATGGATGTGGCACTTGAGGACATGGCTGAGTGCTGAGCGTGGTGCTGGGCTGGTGGTTGGAACTGATGATCCTGGAGGTCTTTCCCGACTTAATAAATTCTGTGATTCTGGCTCTGCACAACTCCCTGCCAGGAGGGGACACTGGGGGGGTCGGGCTCTGGGAACAGGGACAGGGACAGGAGGAGAGGGAACGGCCTCAGGCTGGGCAGGGGAGGCTCAGGGGGGATTTTAGGAGGAATTTCCCCATGGAAAGGGAGCTCAGGGGTGGGAAGTGCCCAGGGAGGTTTGCAGTGCCCGTCCCTGGGGGTGTCACCCGGGGGTGGCACTGGGAGCTCTGGGCTGGGACAAGGTGGGCCCTGGGCACAGCTGGGACTCCACGGGCTGGGAGGGATTTTCCATCCCAGTGATTCTGGGGAGCTTGGCCTCCACCGTTGCCCTGGGGCTGGCAAGGAGCCCGTGTGGGATCCTGGATCGTGTTTTCTCGGTTTCTTCCCCTCAGAGCAGAAAAGGGGATCCCCAGAGGCACCAGGGCTGTGGCCATGTGTAAATAACATTTAGGAGCTGCCGAGTTCCTCCCTCCCTGGGTGCCCGGCTGGAGTTGTAGCTGCTGAAGCATTTCCAGGAACAGTCTCCACAGGCGTATAAATAGCACTTAAATGAGTGTTTTCCTCCTGCTTAATAACACAGCTTTATTTTTAACTCCTTTCCCAGCCAGTGGCACGCAGCACAAGGAGAGCGATAGGAGGAGTAAGGAAAACATCCCAGAAGCTGCCGAAAGGCGGGGGACGAGCCCAGCAGAGCCACCAGCAGCGGGGATTTCACAGCCTGCCCGGAGCCCAGGCAGAGCCGCTGCTGCTGTGGAGCCGTTTTCCCACCTGGAATCCTCGCTGGGGCGGGCAGGGACAGGCAGCTCCCTCCGACACCGCCCTCGGGGCTCAGAGAGGGAACCAAAGCCCTTGGACCGTGCGGAGCTCGCCGGGGCTGGCCGGAGATCCCGCTGCTGCCGGGGTCGGTAATTAGCGGGGACGGGGGTGGTTAATGAGCCGGGGCGATTGCAGATGCTGCGAGTTACTTACAGCTCTCACCCTAAAGGCAGATAAAGCTCAGCGTGGTGAAATAAAACTTCTCTAGGACAGGATCACTTGGAAAATTCCATGTCTGGAACGAGCAGCAGGGACTGGAACTGCTGGGGGTGACCCCACAAAAATGCCACCGTCACCAGAGCAGGTCAGGCTGGCTTTGCTAGGCTGAGTCTGGAATTCCCAGGGATGGAGGTGGCCCCACCTCTGGGTGCCTCTTCCCCAAAACCTTGGCTAAAGCCTCCCAAATGGTGGCTCCTGCTCCCAGCCCTGCCAAGGAGGATTTGGCTTTGCAGCCACCCCTGCAGTGGTGCTGTCCTTGGGCACACGGGTGTCCTGTCCTTGTCCCCTGGGCAGCTGAGGGACCACAGAATGATGGAATCATTCAGGCTGGAAAAGACCTTTAAGACCATGAAATCCAACACTAAGCCAGCACTGCCCACCCTGGATCCTCTTCCCTGTTGAAAGCAAAGCAGCTTTCCAACCCTGGCCAAGTATAAAGAGAAGTGTAAAATCAAAATGTGATGTAAAATCTTCTAGAAACTTTTCATTTGTAATTTTTTTTTTTCACAAACTGGATTTTTCAATGAATGAGTGTTTCTGGGCAGGTGTTGGGTTCAGGAGTTCTGGGCTGGCTCTGGCCCTGATCACAGGACAAACCCAGAAACTGAGCAGGGATTGTTCTGTAGGACCAGTGAATCAGAGTTGTCCTGGTGTGAAGGACAGGTGTCTGCCAATAAAGGCAGCAGCTTCTCTTTGAAATGGAGAATGGAAACCCCCTCCCTCCAAATTATTGTAATTTTGAAATGAAGGGGCTCTCAGGCAAAGATATGGGAATTAGGAATAACAGTTCTTTCCTAGGAAAATTAAAATAGCAATGCAGTATTACACAGAACAATCCCAGCCCTGCCAGAGTCAGAATCCAAGCTGACACCCGTCAGTCAGTCAGGGTGTTGGCACAGTCCCATTCAATGGTGGCTGCATCCTCCTGCAGGGGCAGATGTGGTTCAGCTGGAGCAGTGCTCCTGGAGAAGGTGCAGTTTCCTCTGAAGCTCCAGGGATGATGTGCAAAGGTCTGGTTTTCCTCTGGGATCCAGTGCAAAGAAGGTTCCTTGGTGTTCCAAATGTCAGTTTTTATCTGGGTAGGAAAGGCTTGGCTCCTCCCCTGGCTGGAGCATCTCCCATGGGATGATGGAATTTTATCAGTCATGCCCTGGGACTCACTGGCCATGAACAGGAGATATCTCCTGGAGGGAGGATGGGCTGAGGGAAGATAAAGATGATTGCCCAGCTGGTTTAAAGATGGCCCATGAGCAGATAATGTGTGCCAGGAGATCAGGGGCACTGCCCCAGCTGGGGTAACAGGTGGGACAGAATTCACATTTCTGGCCACATCAACCCCACACAGGGGCACAGCCAGAAGTGGAGCAGGGATTATTCTGTGGGGCCAGAACCATTTCTGAGCCATGCAAACAAATCCTACACCACAAATTCGGGGGCACGTCCAACACACCCCTGTTTATAATATAGCTGCTTTCTTAGGGCAGATTAATTATGGATGGCGGTTAATTGGAGCTGCTAACACGTAAACCATGAATATTTTAGTGGAAGTCCGCCCACAGCCTGGAAATCACATCCCCATTCCAGACCTGCATTTATCCAAATGTTGCTCCCGTTTTTGATGGGAAGCAACAACTCCTGGACGCTGCAATGCTCACCCAGAGCTCTCAGCTCCTCCACATGAGTCAGCCCCGGGTTTGCATCACGGTGTTATCACCAAGGATCTCCTGATATGATTATAAATCATGTGAAGCTCAGCCAGGAAATACTATATAAATTTTTAATAGAGTTTTCTATTCAATGTTCATGTTTTGTAGTGCACGGAGGCAAATTATTTTAACTAATTTATGCCAGAGTGCAGAGCTGCTGCTTGAATTGTTTTATCTCCATCACCTGGAGCTCAGCATGACAACAAAACACTTGCTACATGATTTTATGAACTTTGTGCCACGTAAATACTGTGTGAAGATTGCCTGTAGTATGTGATTGTCTATTTTTCTATTTGAATTTCTATTTTATCCTGCTGATTGCCAAAGAAGACAAGATTTTCGTAGAGCTTAATAATTTTATGTGGTTCTTTCAAGGCAGAAGTGAAATACCAGTTTTATATCTCACTGTGTGTGGCTGAAGGTCAAAGAAGCTTCAGGAAAGTGATTTGATTTTTTTTTTTTCCAAAATACAGTAGCCCAGTGATCAGGGTTTATGGGAATCATATTTGACACTTATTGAAACCTCATTTCTGTATTCATAACTTTCTGATTTGGAATTCACTGGGAAGCTGGAGAGGTTTAATGCCCAGAGAGGGAAGGCTTTACTACCAATATCTGGAATTTATAACCTGGGAAGAGCCAGGCAGCTCAGCTCTGATGTCCATCCCAGGAGCTTCAGCGGCCTCCTGGGAAGATTGAAAAGCCAGGAAGTGAAACAATGCCATGAAGTGCAAAATTGGGATGGGGGAACACGCCAGGAGAATTCCAGAGCTGAGGGAATCGGGACTCGGATGAGGATGGATTCTGGGAACCTGGAGCAGGAGATGCTGCTGGAAAGGAACAGGAATGTCTGGGAGAATTTTGCCTTTCTGCAGAGAGTTAATGAGAGGAGGATTCTCTCCACAGAAACCAAGAGAGCTGGTAGTGAATGCAGCAGAGCTGGAGGGAGGCACAGGGAACTCTGTTGGGAATAATCCCTGACTGCCCCAAACACTCCAGCAAGGTTTGCTCACCCCACTCAGCCGGAATTGAGGGATAAAGGGTTCCAAGGGTACCTGGGGGGGGAATGTGGGATTTTCCAGAGGGACAGGGGCATTCCCAAGGGACTGCAGCCTGGGAAATTCAGATTTAGGGAAGTTCGCAGGAGCAGGTTGGGGTCTAGGTGAGGAATAACAATAATTTGGATTTATGCAACCCTGCCTGCTGAGACAGCCCTGAGTGCCTGGGGCACTTCCCGGGATGGGACACTCCGCTGGGAATGCTGCTCCAGAGGGGACGGGGGTCTGTGATTGTCAGAATGACCTTTTGGCCGGGGTGAGCATGCCATGAATTCACGATTCCTGTTTAAAGGGACCGGCCATTTACATCCCTTGCTTTGCGGGATTGTAGAGAGGAATATCTGGAGGTACAAACCAGAGCTGGTGAGAGGAATGTTACATTTGTCTTTACAAACAAATTGTAGATCTGTTGGTAGTTAAAGTTAGCACCTAGAGATAAAAGAATGGGAGGGATTACACTGATGGATGAAAGGGAAAAGAGAACAGCCTTTACAGACAAACTGTAGGTTTGCTGGTAAATGAAATTGGATGAAGATGAAAGAAGCAATGGGGGAAAATCATGAATTGTATAAGAATTAGAAATGAAAAGGGAGGGTTGTGCACTAGAGGGAATCTCAGGTATCAGGTGTTTGTCAGTCTGTGCCTCTCAAGTGCCTCAGCCCATGGGGAAAGAGAGAGGGAAATGCAGATGGAAATTGGGATAAAAGGAGGCTGTGTGCTCCAAAAATGTGAGAGATCCCAGGGCAATGCCCACGGGCTCTCCCTTTATTGGAATAAATTAAAAGGACTCCTCTGTCTCCTCTGGGACATGAACCCCTGGTGTCTGTGGTTCATTTTCCTGACACTGGGCTTGTTGGGAAGTGCAAAACCGCTGGGATGTGTGTGATTCCTGCAGAGAGGAGACAGCACTGAGCTCCATCTCCAGTGGGATGCGACCAGGAGAGAGTGGGTGGAATTCTCACGGAATCACAGACGGGAAGGACCTGAAATCGCATCTCATCCAACCCCGCCGTGAGCAGGACAGAGCCGGGGGGAGGCTGGAGCAGCAAATCCCGGGGTGGTGAAGGCTGGGAAGGGATTTGGGAGCAGAACACCAAGTCTAATATATGATACGATGTAATTCGCGTTAGTCTGTGCATTAATGTCGAATAAATAATGCTTGTATGAATAAAATACTAAAAACTCGGAAACCAAAGAGAAAACCGCGGAGGGAGGGACAGAGATTGCTTCATCGCAGCACTGCGACCGCCAACAAAAGCTGAAAAACTCGGATTAACAAGTAAATAGACGCAGCCCCAAAAAGAGATGGCTCTTTCCAGGGAACACCCAAGCGATGAGAGCCCGACAAGTACCGATCATTAAGATAACCAGAGCCATCGGGAAAAATACTTCTCAATACCAGCTTCCCATAAACCGAGATCTGCACTCGCCAGAATTCATCTCTCCCAGAACATGGTTTTGTCCAGCCCAACGCAAAGAAAGAAAACCACATATGTGGGAGCCGAGGGTGTACCCCTGGCCTCCTTGGGGGTCTCAAAACCCCCTTGGCGAGGGTCCCAAAGACCCCTGAGTGAGACCCAGGTGTCTCAGGGGCTGGATTTAGCTCCTTGGAACAATTTGCCAACATTGAGAGAAGAAATGCAAGCCACAAAAATAAATAGAGTGTAAACTAGTTTGTTAGAATGTAGAATAAGTAGATTTCTAGAATGTTTATATTAAGGGGCTCGTGGCCAAGATGGAGAATTGGGGGTGTGGATATTCTTCCTCCTTCTCCTCCGTGCCATCCATGCTGGGTGACACGCTGGCACTCTCAGATTGGATGGGGACAGAGCTGGACAGTTTAACAGAGTTGTATTGAATTGGGAAATAATTGTAAATACCTAGTGTGTAATTTAGAGTATAAAAGATCAGTCCTGCCTCTGCCAGGCAGATTCTGCCCTGGAGGTCTGGCAGCAGAGCCTGTTCATGGACAAAGCATTCCTGAGATAAGGAACAATAAACAGCCATGGAAACCTCCAAGAACAGCTCCTGCATCTCTCATCGGTGGGCATTGGAAAGAGCTGGTTCCAGACCACCTGCATGTCCTGCAGAGGGGATCCCAGCTGAGGACACACCCAGGGATGTGACACACATGAATACGCGGAACAACGAAAGGAAAGAAAACCTCTGCTCCGGGCTAGGAAAAACTGTATAAAAACTGCGCTGACCAAGGCGGTTTTGTGAACATTTGGGGATCCGAACTCGATAGATTTGTGTGTGCTCACCCCGTGCCGATCCCGGGCTCGACGCTGTCCTTTTGATTGTGGCAATCTAAGGCTGTATTTCGGTCGCGAAATAAAAACCTTTCCTTTTGGTTATTCTTAATTCGGCTTGATCTCTTTATTATTTATAACACAAAGAGAGAGTGAGTCCGTGATCCTGTGATTCTGTAATTCTGTGTTGTTCTGTAATTCTCTGGTTCTGTGATTCCCTGTGATTCTGTGATTCCATAATTCTGTAATTCCGTGATTCTGTGTCATTTTGTGGTTCTGTAATTCCGTGGTTCCGTGATTCTGTGTGATTCTGTGAATGATTCTGTGAATGATTCTGTGATTCTGTGAATGATTCCGTGTGGTTCTGTGATTCTGTGATTGATTCTTTGATTCTGTGAATGATTCTGTGAATGATTCTGTGTGATTCTGGAATGATTCTGTGATTCTGTGAATGATTCTGTGTGATTCTGTGTGATTCTGTGTGGTTCTGTGATTCTCTGTGATTCTATAAATGATTCTGTGTGGTTCTGTGATTCTGTGATTCTGTGAATGATTCTGTGATTCTGTGAATGATTCTGTGATTCTGTGATTCCATAATTCTGTAATTCCGTGATTTTGTGTCATTTTGTGGTTCTGTAATTCCATGATTCTGTGTGATTCTGTGATTCTGTGATTCTGTGGATGATTCTGTGATTGATTCTGTGTGATTCTGCGATTCTGTGATTCCACAATTCTGTAATTCCGTGATTTTGTGTCATTTTGTGGTTCTGTAATTCCATGATTCTGTGTGATTCTGTGATTCTGTGGATGATTCTGTGATTGATTCTGTGTGATTCTGTGATTCTGGAATGATTCTGTGATTCTGTGAATGATTCTGTGTGATTCTGTGTGATTCTGTGTGGTTCTGTGATTCTCTGTGATTCTATAAATGATTCTGTGTGATTCTGTGATTCTGTGAATGATTCTGTGATTCTGTGAATGATTCTGTGATTCTGTGTGATTCTGTGATTCTGTGATTCCATAATTCTGTAATTCCGTGATTTTGTGTCATTTTGTGGTTCTGTAATTCCATGATTCTGTGTGATTCTGTGATTCTGTGATTCTGTGGATGATTCTGTGATTGATTCTGTGTGATTCTGTGATTCTGTGATTCTCTGTGATTCTATAAATGATTCTGTGTGATTCTGTGATTCTGTGAATGATTCTGTGTGGTTCTGTGGTTCTCTGATTCTGTGGTTCTATGGAATTCTTTTCCATGCTCTTACAAAGTCCCCAGAACCACAGCCACACTCACATTTTGGTTACTTCCCAGGCAGGACTTCTGCAGAAAAAAGGGAAATTAGGGTTTGGTATCACACAAAGGGAAATTTAGGACATTCTAGTTCATAATGCAGATTTTAAACAGAAAGTTGGCTTTGTTAGCACTAACTTAATCCAGGTTCTTATCCAAGCACTTATCTGAGAAGAAAAGCTTTCCATGGCAAAGATTTGTGTTCCCAACTCTTTCAGCTGCAGAATAAGAAGCATCTTTGTGGATTTTGTGGTTAAAGCCGATTAGATGAGATTTAATATTCTTGATTTATTTGTTTACATATTTATTTGCCTTTTAAACCTAAGGGTAAAAAAAAAAAAACAAAAAACCACATGAGCAGATTTTAACTTCTTTCATCTCCAGGAGCAGTAATTTCATTTCAGACCTTGCTTATATAACACCAAGCAGTGAAATTGTGATTCCCTTTTCCATTTAAACAGCCTTCAATATTTCCTGCATGGAGTTCAACCCCTCAGTCCTGCAGCTCCACACGCAGCAATCAGTCAATAATGGAGCCAGAAGGAGTTTCAGCTTGACTCCAGCCATAACTTCCCTGAATTAATTCCTATTTTAATGAGAGAATGGCTTTTAAGACAAAAAGTCCAGTTTTGATTTTGGATTGCCACCAACAATGGCTCTCGTGGGGTTTGAGGTGACAAATGTATTAAAAATAAAAGGGAAGAAAGGAATTTTCCTCTCACAGCAAGCGCTGTTCCTTCCCTCAGGCTGAGTTTCTTCCTAAGGATGCCACAATATTCATCTCCCACTGAATGCTCTCCTCCTTACAACTTCCCATTTGTTTTGGGTGTGAGAAAATCCCCACCAGGCTGCAGATTGCTGAGCTCCAGGCTGGACCCTGGAGCAGCTGGGGCAGTGGGAGGTGTCCCTGCCATGGCAGGGGTGGGATGGGTGGGATTTAAGGCCATGCCCAACCCAAACCTTCCAGGGGTTCTGGGGTTTCCTCCCAGATCTCCTCCTGTCTCCTCACACTCCCAGGATTTGCAGCGCTGGGCTGGCACTCAGTGTTGGTGTTGCCCTGCCATGGACAGGGGGTCACACCCAGGCCAGCACCCCCTGACCATTCCCCCTCCAGGGGAGCCCTCAGCCCCTGCTCTCACACTGGGGATGGTTAATTAGCTCCTGCAATTAACCTTTCATTGAGATTTGCATGTGCCCAGCTGGGGGCTGAGCTGTGCCCCCCTCCCCTGTCCTTTGTCACTGCAGGCTCCAGCCATGTGGGGTTTGTTCCTTCCCAATGTGTTAATTGACCTGTGTTTAATTGACACGTGTAATAACCTGTGTTTAACTGACATGTTTAATCACACGTGTTTAATTGAAATGTAATAACCTGTGTTTAACTGACATGTTTAATCACACGTGTTTAATTGAAATGTTTCATAACCTGGGCTGGAGGTCGGTGCTCTGGGTCTCTTTTAGTGATGCACCAGTACAGAGACCCCAAAGTCCTTCAGCAGTGCCCCAGACCCCAAAGATCCCCTCAGTGCCCCAGACCCCAAAGTTTCTCTCAGTGTCCTATACCCCAAAGGTCACAGACCCCAAAGTTTCCCTCAGTGCCCCACACCCCAAAGACCCCAGACCCCAAAGTTTCCCTCAGTGCCCCAGACCCCAAAGTTTCTCTCAGTGCCCCACACCCCAAAGATCCCAGACCCCAAAGTTTCCCTCAGTGTCCCACACCCTAAAGATCCCAGACCCCAAACTTCCCATCAGTGCCCCAGACCCCAAAGTTCCCTTCAGTGCCCCAGACCCCAAAGTCCCCTCAGTGCCCCAGACCCCAAAGTTCCCTTCAGTGTCCCAGATCCCTCTCCCAGCCCTAAACCCACAGAGCCCCTGGAGTTTGTCCTGCAGGAATCAGAATCTGGATTCTCTCAGGTCAGTGGCACTGATGGGGTTAATGCTTCCTGCAGGAAATGGGGGTGAGGAACCTCAGGGTTCTGTGGGGTCCCTTTGGATTTGGGGTGGGGAGTGGCAGTGAGGGCTGGAAGGGAAGAGGAGCAAACCCTGGAAGCGCCAACCACGCAGCTGGCTTGGTAATTATATTAGAAATAAAATAATTAAGTAGGGCCTATTCCTTTTTAAATGAGATTAGATCAGAGCTGCTTCCATTGCAGAGGAGCTGATTCGGTTCAATTAGCTTTATTCTCAGATGTGGAGCATCCCAACATCCTTTTTTGCCTTTGTTAAATTAATTTAATTAGAAAACACTGTTTTAATGAAACAGGATACTGTAGCTTCCAGAAATGAATTTTCATCCACAGAGTGCTTGGGAAAAATGGCAATGAAAATAATTTTGATAAGTAACTCTCAGCCTGAATATCTCTATTGTTGCTCATGCCCTGAGGTTATATTTTTAATTGCATGTAATAAATATAACTTTATTAATTAGGAATTATCTGGAAAGGGAAGAGACTTTATTTTTTTTTTTTTTCTGCTTGATGGTGTAGAGAGGCTTAAAATAAAATCCCTGTTCCTTGGGGTAGGTACATTCAATCCACCTTTGGGTTTTTGTTTTTAGGCTGGCTACAAAATCAAGAATATAAAATCCTGTCTTGTTTGTGGTGAGGTTTTTTGCTGGCTGGAAAAGGAAATTTTCAGTCTTATACTAAAGGAAATTTGGGATGTTTCTCACGGGATTCTTTCATGATGGGACTCACTGCCAGCCAGCCCAGGGTGCAGTGCAAAGCCTTTATCTTTGTTTTTCCCCTGCACCAGGTTCTCAGATCCCTTGCAAAGCCAGGGTGATAATTTGCTGTTCTGAGATGTTTGTGTGCAAAGCGCCAGCCTGGGGGAGTGATGGGATTTGAGACTGAGGACTTGGCTGGAAAAGGGAAAGTGAAGCAGGGCTGGCTTTTGTCCTTTTATCACTCTAAAATTTAAAATGATGAAAAAACCACCTCTGAAAAAGAGATTTCAGAGATTTTCACGGGAGGGAATTTTTCTCAGTGCAGGGCCAGAGGAGCTCACACACGAGCTCACACACGTATTAAGTCTGAGAAGTTTCAGTCTTTCCTCTATTTTATATCTAGACTGAGAGACTCTTGCCCCAGGCTGGGCTGTGTCCTCACCAGCTCCTCCCACACCGGGAGCAGACCTGGGGCTGTTTTCAGGAATATTTGGGAGCTCTGGGAGGACCAGGGCTCTGTCTGCATGGGCTCCTCGGGATTTCCCAGAGGGAATTTGGGCGGCTCCAGGCCCTTGGCTGAAGCTCAGCCAGGCACTGATGGAGCTGGAATCTCCTGCTTTGATTCCTGCTCCTCTCCAGCTGCTCTGCCTTCCTTTGCCAGCAAATAAAAGCAAAAATCCCACGGGGTTCCTTCCTTCCCAGCACCGCCAAAATATTCATCTCCCATTGAATAATCTCTTCCTAAAAGCTGCTGTTTTTCAGGTTTGACAAAAATCTCATCAGGCTCTGATTTCAGATATTTTTCTGCCCCATTTGCTCTTTGCAATGGTGACCACAGACAGAAAGTTCTTTGGGAAGATAAATGCATTTATGCACTTAATTCCCCCGGTGTGAAAGGAGGAAATGCACAAAGTCCTGGAGAAAACACATTCTAACCCTTCATTAATTAATTTAATGAAGTGATCAGAGAATGACAGTGATCTCTGTGAGCCCAAGACTCACAGCTCCAAGAAGCTGCTGCCACCATGGCTGAAGGCAGGGGAGGGTCCTGGGATGGAGCTGGGCAGGTGGCAGTGCTCCACCTGGGCAGGACTGGGTGATCCACAGGTGATCCACAGGTGATCCACAGGGGTGAATCAAAGGTGATCCACAGGGATGAATCAAAGGGTGATCCATAGGGGTGATCCATAGGGGTGATCAACAGGATGATCCACAGGGATGAATCAAAGGAATGATCCATAGGGGTGATCTACAGGTGATCCACAGGAATGATCCACAGGGATGAATCAAAGGTGATCCAAAGGGTGATCCACAGGGGTGATCCACAGGGATGATCCATAGGGGTGATCAACAGGATGATCCACAGGGTGATCCAATGGAATGATCCACAGGGATGATCCACAGGGTGATCCATAGGGGTGATCAACAGGGATGATCCATGGGGTGATCCACAGGTGATCCACAGGATGATCCACAGGGATGATTCAATGGAATGATCCACAAGGTGATCCACAGGTGATCCACAGGAATGATCCACAGGGTGATCCAGAGGATGATCCACAGGAATGATCCAATGGAATGATCCACAGGGTGACCCACAGAAATGATCCACAGGGTGATCCACAGGGTGATCCACAGAATGATCCATAGGGATGATCCACAGGAATGATCCAATGGAATGACCAATAGGGGTGACCCACAGGGTGATCCACAGGAATGATCCAATGGAATGATCCAATGGAATGATCCACAGGGTGACCCACAGGGACAATTTTAGTGACCCTGAACAGATTTGGGTCTCAGTGCCATGTCTGAACAAGCCCAGGCCATGCTCTGTATCATATGCACCAGCCCAACTATATTTCACTGTTTTTCTCCATATTTTGCTGCCTGGTTGTTTTTCTGTTTCACTGTTTCTTCACACACTTAACTGTTTTTCTGTATATTTCTTAGTTTAGACCAATGTTTATAACAAGTGCATGGGATGAGCCATTTTTAAGTGTTTTTCTACAACTTGTTGAGACTCTTCAAAGCCACTAAATCATAAATTGTGCTAAATCGAAAGAAAAGGAACTGAAAACAGAATACCAAGATTAAAAACCCAAAATAAAGGTGGGCAGTAAAGTTCTGAACAGCCACCAGTCATCATACCTGAAGGGCTTGTGCAAAGCCCTACAGTGTGTTGTGCTTTATTTTTATTTTTTTTATAGGGTTGGGATTAAATGTGTGGTATTTCTTGTTTGGACTCAGATGTTTATAGTTCTTATTTCTATTACAATCTCACAAACCCTGAGCTCAACAGCACCTCAAACTAAAAATGGAGCTTTATTTTTCTCTTTCCAGGGCCTATTAAGGGTAAACTGTCCAATTAAGAAATGCCACTTAAATTATTTTTACTTTTAACTTAACAATAACTACCTGTGGCTCTTAATGTGGAGTTTTCTACTTAATCACACAATATCACCCAAACTCATGAAGAAGGAGGTGAAGAAGAAGGACAAACCTTCCACCTTGCTTTATATATATTGTTGTATTCTAAAAATTTAAATTTTGTTTTCCACCATGGGATATCACACACTTCTATTCAAATTACACACTCATAATCCCAGTTCTATCATTCCATTTTGGGAGTGTTTTCCACAGCCTCAGGTCAAGTGCAGAGTTCTCCTGGGGCTCCTGTCCTGGCCCAGAGCACTTGGTCATTCCCAGCAGAGCTCCTCATCCCAGTCTGGCCAAAGCTGGGCCAGGTCTGTGCATCCCTCTGCCCTCCTCTGGAAATCTCTGTCACAAACACCACAGAGATTGAGGAGCCTTGGATTTAAAAGCAAATCAAATCCTCATGGGGCTTTGGGGAGAGAAGGAAAAATACACACAGACAAAAAATAAAAATAAATTTAAAAAGTAGAACCCAGGGAAATGTGGGAATGCACAGCTGGGAATTGAGCCCAGGGGGAAAGGGAAGCTGTGTGTGCCAGCAGAGAGGAGCAGGATGCCAGGACACACAAACAGGCAGCAGGGGCACTGGGATGGGCACGGGCTGCCTCCCTGAGGAGGGGCAGGGTGATTGATTCCCCTCTGGCTGTGACAATGAACCACTTTCTATTCCCTCTGTAACTGGGAGGATGTTAAAGGGCAACTGGAGCCTGGTGCTGGAGCAGCAGGACCAGGCAGTTTGTGTGTGAGCTCATTAAAAACCGGGCAGGGAGCCCCGGGAGCTGCAGCCCTCGTGGGTTTGTTTGTGTCCCCACAAATCACAGATCATGGGAAAAGGCTGTGGGAGCAGATGAGTGATGGCACAGAGTGTCTGCTGTCCTGCAGGGCAGTCTGGAGTGAGGGATGGAAATGGAGCAGGGGGAGCTGGATCAGGATCAGCTGAGTGTCCTGGGCTGACCCAGGACAGGGGGGACCCTGCCCTGTGCTCAGGTGAGACCTCACCTGCAGAGATCCAGAGGAGCCAGGGAGCTGCTCCAGGGCTGGAACCCTCTGGAGCCAGGCTGGAGAGCTGGGAATGCTCACCTGGAGAGAAAAAGGATCCAGGGAGAGCAGAGGGCACCTAAAGGGGCTCCAGGAGAGCTGGAGAGGGACTGGGGACAAGAGATGGAGGGACAGGACACAGGGAATGGGACACTGGCAGGGGCAGGGATGGGTGGGATGTTGGGAACTGAGAATTGGGAATTGGGAACTGAGAATTGGGAATTGGGAACTGAGAATTGGGAATTGGGAACTGAGAATTGGGAATTGGGAATTGTTCCTGTGAAGGTGGGGAGGCCCTGGCACAGGTGACCTGTGCTGTAGGACTTTGCCTTTTCAGAAATCCCTTCAAGCCCTGGCAGAGTGTGAAGGCTCCAAAAGGGGGAACAGCTCCTCAATCCCAGGCCAGCAGGGAACCAGCTCTTCCCTCTCAGGCTGGGCAGGGACTCACATTTCCCAGCACACCTCAGGAAATTCACATTTCTGTGTAAAGCTCTTCAAAAGGTTTCCTGGGGTTGCTGGAGTTGAACTTTGTGTTGGCCAGAAATAGCCAGGTGCTTCAAAGGGCAGCCCCTGCCTTGGTGCAGAGCTCCCCGAGATCTTTTGTATCCTGAGCCAAGAAAAGGGTTTTTGGAAAGGTTTTCTGAGTCACATGTAATGATCTCTCAAGGTCCTGGCAAAGGAGCGAGGAATTTTTGAGCCGGTGAAAAGGCTGAATAGAAATAAACCCATCAAATAACGTATTAAAAAAAGCTTAAGTGTTAAATGCTGCTTAAAGCTTTAAATGCAAAAGGTGTGGAGCTAAATAATGCTGAATGTCCCTCCAAGGTCGTTAAGGTCCCTCCCAGGCTGAGCCATTCCAGGATCCTCTGCAGCAGCTCCTGGATCTTTCCCGGGGCTCCCCCTCTGCTCTCCTGGCGCTGGCAGCAGGAATTCCAGCAGGAGCAGGGAATTCCCTGGGGGCAGCGGCGGGCAGGGGCACTGGGAGTGCTGGGAGCAATCGAGTGACCTGGGCTGGACAAGACCTCCAGGATCATCAACTCTGAGCCAGGGGAAAGGATAGATTTATTTATTTATTTATTTATTTATTTATTTATTTATTTATTTATTTATATCTATATTTATTTATTTCTATTTATTTATTTATTTATTTATTTTTATATATTTACATATATGCTTATTCACACATGTATATTATATAACACATATATAGTATAAGATATAAGATATAAGATATGAGATATAAGATATGAGATATAAGATACAATATATAAGATATAAAATATAAAAGATAAAATATAGGTCTATTAAAAAACCTCTGCAAATATAATAGTAAATATAATTGTATATTATATGGATAATATGGATTTTATGAAATTTTAGATGCTATATGAGCAATCATGAAGTCCCAAGCCTCCCTCTGCCTGTGCAGTGAACTCTGGCAGGGGAGGAGGGGAGGAACCTCCCAAATGTGAAGCCCTTGAACACAACAGGATTTTAATAATCCAATACCTGATCTCCCTAATTAGCTGGCTGTTTTCTATAAATCTCCATTTAATGAGATCAAAGCAGCAGGAAGGAGGCTCTTCCCTGACCCTTTGTCCCCCAGCTCCCCCCGCTGCTGCAGGGAGATTTTCTGGGAAATTCCTCAAATTCGGGAATTGAAATTTGGGAGTGAAAATGGAGGAAATGGAGGTGGAGGGAACGAGCCCAGGGAATCAGGAATGGAGGGAATGAGCCCTGGGAATCAGGAATGATGGGAATGAGCTCTGGGAATGAGGAATGGAGGGAATGAGCCCTGGGAATGAGGAATGGAGAGAATGAGCCCTGGGAATCAGGAATGGAGGGAATGAGCTCTGGGAATCAGGAATGGAGGGAATGAGCCCAGGGAATCAGGAATGAAGGGAATGAGCCCTGGGAATCAGGAATGGAGGGAATGAGCCCTGGGAATCCCTGGAGGTGCAGCTGGGATTTGCAGACAGGGGACAGGGGCTGTGGGATGTGACTTTGGGGATCCTGTGCCCCATTCCATGTTTGTGATGTGGGCATGGGGCAGGCACCGCCCTGCCTGTGCTGTCACAGAAACAGAAAATCTGACAATGGTTTGGGTTCAAAGGGACTTCAACCCCCCCCAGTGCCACCCCTGCCATGGCAGGGACACCTCCCACTGCCCCAGTGTCCAGCCTGGCCTTGGGCACTGCCAGGGATCCAGGGGCAGCCACAGCTGCTCTGGCAATCCCAGCCCAGCCAGGAATTCCCAATTCCCAACATCCCATCCATCCCTGCCCTCTGGCAGTGAAGCCATTCCATGTGCTCTGTCCCTCCATCCCTGGGAAAAGCTCAACTCTAATAAAAGACAAAATGAAGATTTTGCCAAGAGCACCCAGAGGTGCACGGGGCCACTGGAGCCATCTGTCATTTTTGCAGGAGTGTTTGTACATGAAAAAGAAGTTGATGTTTGTTTTTTTTTTTTCTTTCCAATTTATTTCCATATCTAATAACTGTGGGCTGGAAAACCTGTTCTATTCCAAATTTTATGTCCCTCAGCTGCTGCACTGCTCTCAGTGATCTGAGATGGCAGAAAAGCAACACCTCATCTTTGGCTGAACTCGGTGAAATCTCACCAAACCTGCAAGCTGTGACTCCCCTGGGCTGTCCTGGGGTGCCCCCTCCCAGGAACCTGAGCATGGAACCCCCTGCACCCCCAGCCCCCAGTTTGAGCTGCCATGGTCCTGTTGGAATTTTCCTTTCCCTCTCTGGAGGGTTTCTTCTGTTCATTCCAGGACCAGGAACAGCACCTGGACACTGCAGCCGTGCCTCCATCCATCCATCCATCATCCATCCATCCATCCATCCATCCATCCATCCATCATCCATCCATCCATCATCCATCCATCCATCATCCATCCATCATCCATCCATCATCCATCCATCATCCATCCATCATCCATCCATCATCCATCATCCATCCATCCATCATCCATCCATCCATCCATCCATCCATCCATCCATCATCCATCCATCATCCATCCATCCATCCATCATCCATCCATCCATCATCCATCATCCATCCATCCATCCATCCATCCATCCATCCATCCATCATCCATCCATCATCCATCCATCATCCATCCATCATCCATCCATCATCCATCATCCATCCATCCATCCATCATCCATCCATCCATCATCCATCCATCCATCATCCATCCATCCATCATCCATCATCCATCCATCCATCATCCATCCATCCATCTTCCATCCATCCATCATCCATCATCCATCCATCATCCATCCATCATCCATCATCCATCCATCATCCATCCATCCATCCATCATCCATCCATCATCCATCCATCCATCATCCATCCATCCATCCATCATCCATCCATCCATCATCCATCCATCCATCATCCATCCATCCATCATCCATCATCCATCCATCCATCATCCATCCATCATCCATCCATCATCCATCCATCCATCCATCATCCATCCATCCATCCATCCATCATCCATCCATCATCCATCCATCATCCATCATCCATCCATCATCCATCCATCCATCCATCATCCATCCATCATCCATCCATCCATCCATCATCCATCCATCCATCATCCATCCATCCATCATCCATCATCCATCCATCCATCATCCATCCATCCATCATCCATCCATCATCCATCCATCATCCATCCATCCATCCATCCATCCATCCATCATCCATCCATCATCCATCCATCAATCCATCCATCATCCATCCATCATCCATCATCCATCCATCCATCCATCCATCCATCCATCCATCCATCCATCATCCATCCATCATCCATCTATCATCCATCCATCCATCATCCATCCATCCATCAATCCATCCATCATCCATCCATCATCCATCTATCATCCATCCATCCATCCATCTTCCATCCATCCATCATCCATCATCCATCCATCCATCCATCCATCCATCCATCATCCATCCATCATCCATCCATCCATCATCCATCCCTCCATCATCCCTCCATCCTGGCATTGACAGGAGCCCCATCCCCAGCCCCGGGCTGGTTTCAGGCCCAGCCTTGCCCTTTCCCCAGGACACTCGTCCCAGCTGTGCAGGTTTCTCCTCTCCCACCTCCAAACGCAGGAAATGCAGCCCCAGGCACAGCCTGGAGTGTTTTGTTGTCTTGGCAGCTTCAGAGTCCCCGTTGGACAAACAACTGACATCAGCCCCTTGAAAGCCTTTAGAGGGCTGCAGGTAATAGCCACTAAACCCCTGCTGAATTGTACTTAAATGCAAAGGACCTTGACATTTTGTGAATTTAATTTAATACCTTTGTGGAGAGAAGCAATTACAGTTACATCATTATGTGCAGCAGCCATGACTCGTCACTGAGCCTCACTCTAACCAAGCGTGCAAGGATATTATTTGGGAATCCTTGCCTGTTGTCAGAGGCTTTTAACCTTCCCTCCCTCCCCCTGCACCTCTGCTGCAAAATGCGAGAGCGTTTCTGTGCCCCGGGCTCTGCAGAGCAGAGCAAACCCGCAGAGGAGACTTCAAAGCACCGTGTGGAGAAGGAAGAACATTTGGGAAAGGGCAGGAATGTGTCTTAATCTACCTTACACAGAGGTTTTATCCTGAATTAATGTCTCAGGGAACGAGCCAGTGATGGAGAGTGGGGTTAGATGGGATGTTGGGAATTGGGAATTCCTGGCTGGGCTGGGATTGCCAGAGCAGCTGTGGCTGCCCCTGGATCCCTGGCAGTGCCCAAGGCCAGGCTGGACACTGGGACAGTGGGAGGTGTCCCTGCCATGGCTGGGGTGGCTCTGGGTGGGATTTGAGGTCCCTTTGAACCCAGGGCACTGCCCATGGCCAGGTACACTTCACAGGGCACTCCCTGCTCCAGAGCCACCCCCAAAATCCCCTTCCCACTGAATTCCGTGCTGGGAACGGGAGGGAAGGCAGCTAACTGGAAGCAGAGGTGAACGAGATAAATTCCCTGAGTGCCCTCAGGTGAACGAGATAAATTCCTGAGCCCCCTCAGCTGCCAGGGAAGGGGTGGGTCCCCAGCCCCAGAGGGATTTAAAAGCCACATGGATGTGGCACTTGGCAGTGCTGGGGGAAAGGTTGGACTCGAGACACTTTGAGGGTTTTTCCAGCCTAAGTAATTCCCTGATTTCCAGATGTGACATGTGGCACACGTGTTGGCACTCAGGGACACCCAGATGTGCTCACCCTGAGTCCCCTGAGCTCCCCCAGTCCTGGCACAAGGAATTCCTTCCTCTCCTGAGCTTCTCCAGTCCTGGCACATGGAATTCCTTCCTCACCTGAGCTCCTCCAGCCCCAGTAAATGGAATTCCTTCCCCTCCTGAGCTCTTCCATTCCCAGTAAATGGAATTCCTTCCCCTCCTGAGCTCTTCCATTCCCAGTAAATGGAATTCCTTCCCCTCCTGCTCTCCACCCCTCCAGCTCTGACCAGGCTGGTTTGTTTTCCTCTGTGGCTGCTGTGGTCACACCATGGAACAGGAGCAGAAGGCTCTGACCACAGCAGGGACATCAAAAGGGGCTTTTCACACCCAAAACCCCCAAGCAGTGCAGGCAGGGCAGAGCCTGGGGTGGAAAACAGAACTCTGCAGGAGTCAGGGAGAGGAGAGGGGCTGGGGCAGGAGATGGGAAGGGGCAGGGAAAGCTCCCAGTCAGAGCTGGAGCAGCAAAGGGTGCCCAGGATAATGAGGAGCAGGATTTTCTCCTGCTGGAGCTGCACTGCAGCTTGGGGGGTTTTTTGGCTCGTTACAGAAAAAGATTAAATACAGCAGTAATCAGAGAATACAGTGGAAGCAATTGTGAGCTGGAAAAATAAGAGGAAAGAAAAAGAGGGAAAGAGATATGATGAGAATAATAACTGAAAAGAACACAACCAGCTAAGTAGGCAGCAAATTGGGAGATAATTGTATCATTTAAATAAGGATGGCAAGGAAAGTTCAGTAATTGGTGCAAAGGTTCATGTGAGGCTGTTGTGCTCCCTGCAGCCCCAAAAAGAAACCAAATGCTCCACTGGGGGAGGAAGAGCTCCCAAAGATCTCCTAAATTTGTGTGTGGGACCATGACCTGCTGCAGCCTTGAGGTTACTGAAATTCCCTCTCCCAGATTTTTTAATTGTATTTTTAATTGTAATCATTGAGTCCCAGACTGGTTTTGGTGGGAAAGGACTCAAACCCCACCCAGAGCCACCCCTGCCATGGCAGGGACACCTCCCACTGTCCCAGTGTCCAGCCTGGCCGTGGGCACTGCCAGGGATCCAGGGGCAGCCACAGCTGTGCCAGGGCTGCCCTCCCTGCCAGGAACAATCCCTTCACTGAATTCCCTGTTGGAAACTCTTTATCACATTTTCCACGACTCGTAACAATTCCATGGATAATCTGCACTGTCCCAAGGGGTGATGGCAGCTCATCAAGGTGTGCTGTGGAGGGTCTGAACTGATCAGGGGAGGTTTGTGTGCTCACCCTGCAGAGCTGGGGGTGAGGGGTGGGAAGGGCTGGGCACGGCAGGGTGGGGGAGCTCTCGCTCTGTCCTGCAGGGCTGCGCCCCGTTCCAAACTGCAGCAGGGCCGGATTGTCCCTGGCTGTGACACAGCCCAGCCTGGCTGTCCCTGAGTGTGACACAGCCCAGCCTGTCCCTAAACTGTGACGCAGCCCAGCCTGGCTGTCCCCTGAGCTGTTACCCACCCCATCCCGGCTGTCCCCTGGCTGTGACACAGCCCATCCTGTCCCTAAACTGTGACACAGCCCAGCCTGTCCTTGGGTTTGACACAGCCCATCCTGTGACACAGCCCATCCTGGCTGTCCCCTGGGTGTGACACAGCCCATCCTGTCCCCTGGTTGTGACACAGCCCAGCCTCTCCCTGGGTGTGACACAGCCCAGCCTGTCCCTAAACTGTGACACAGCCCATCCTGTGACACAGCCCAGCCTGTCCCTAAACTGTGATACAGCCCAGCCTGGCTGTCCCTGGGCTGTGACACAGCCCATCCTGTCCCTAAACTGTGACACAGCCCAGCCTGGCTGTCCCCTGGCTGTGACACAGCCCATCCTGTCCCTAAACTGTGACACAGCCCAGCCTGTCCTTGGGTTTGACACAGCCCATCCTGTGACACAGCCCATCCTGGCTGTCCCCTGAGCTGTCACCCACCCCATCCCGGCTGTCCCCTGGCTGTGACACAGCCCAGCCTGTCCTTGGGTTTGACACAGCCCAGCCTGTGACACAGCCCATCCTGGCTGTCCCCTGGGTGTGACATAGCCCAGCCTGGCTGTCCCCAGAGTGTGACACAGCCCAGCCTGTCCCTGGGTGTGACACAGCCCATCCTGTGACACAGCCCATCCTGGCTGTCCCCTGGGTGTGACACAGCCCAGCCTGTCCCTAAACTGTGACACAGCCCAGCCTGGCTGTCCCCTGGCTGTGACACAGCCCAGCCTGTCCTTGGGTGTGACACAGCCCATCCTGTGACACAGCCCAGCCTGGCTGTCCCTGAGTGTGACACAACTCATCCTGTCCCTGGGTGTGACACAGCCCATCCTGCCTGTCCCCTGGCTGTCCCCTGCCTGTCCCTGGCTGTCACCCAGCCCAGCCTGGCTGTCCCCTGCCTGTCCCCAGCCTGTCTCTGGCTGTCACCCAGCCCAGCCTGGCTGTCCCTGTCCCTCTGCCCACCCTGCCCTGCTGTCCCACGCCCTGTCCCATCCGAGTGTCGCTGCTGCAGTTTCCCCTTTGCACGTTCCTCTGTCACAGCTCTGGTTCTCGGTGCCCCGAGATGTTTTCAGTCCCATTTATCCCGGCTGTTCCGGAGGTTTTTGAGCTCCCCTCGCTCACTGCTTGGCCGGTGCAGGACCCCACAAATCCATTTTTGCTCCGTGTTTTCACCTCCATTCCCAGCTCGTGGCCTGGAGATGTGGAGTTGCCCGAGGACACTTTTCCTGTGTCTTGTTAAACCTGAGAAATCCTCACGGTCATTAAAGCATCGAGGATAATGAGAAGTGAAATCTCTCTGTCTGGGCTCTCAGACCTGACCTTTTGTTTGTTCTAAATACGTCAAATACATCAAATACAGGAGTGTGATAACATTTCTCTTCAAAACCACTCAGAGATCTGATGATGCTTTACAAGGATAATTAACAGCCCCGATTTGAGCAGCCTGGGACAGTGGAGTGTCCCTGCCCAGGGGAGGGACAAAATGAGCTTTAAGGTCCCTTCCAGCCCAAACCATTCCGGGTTCTGTGATGTACCTGGGCCAGAGCTGAAGGAAGAACGAGGTGCTCCTGTTCAGTGCCAGTGAGGAGCAGTGGGGATGAGGCCAGGGCTGGACCCTGCTCAGGGCTGGATCCTGCTCAGGGCTGGATCCTGCTCAGGGATGGATCCTGCTCAGGGATGGACCCTGCTCAGGGCTGGACCCTGCTCAGGGATGGATCCTGCTCAGGGTGGACTCTGCTCAGGGCTGGACCCTGCTCAGGGATGGACCCTGCTCAGGAATGGACCCTGCTGAGGGATGGATCCTGCTCAGGGATGGACCCTGCTCAGGGCTGGATCCTGCTCAAGACTGGACTCTGCTCAGGACTGGATCCTGCTCAGGGATGGATCCTGCTCAGGGATGGATCCTGCTCAGGGCTGGACTCTGCTCAGGGTGGGATCCTGCTCAGGGCTGGATCCTGCTCAGGACTGGACCCTGCTCAGGGGTGGATCCTGCTCAGGGCTGGATCCTGCTCAGGGGTGGATCCTGCTCAGGGCTGGGCATTTCTGAGCAGGGCCAGCTGTGCCTGCCTGAGCTCCAGCCCAGGAGCTCACCCATCACCTCCCAGATTTCTGCAGGACAAGAGGGAACAGCCTCAGGCTGGGCCAGGGGAGGCTCAGGGTAGATTTTCGGAGGAATTTCCCCATGGGAATGGAGCTCAGGGGTTGGAAGTGCCCAGGGAGGGTTGGGGTGCCCATCCCTGGAGGTGACACTCAGAGCTCTGGGCTGGGACAAGGTGGGGATCAGGCACAGCCTGGACTCTGATCCTGGAGGGTTTTTCCATCCTCAGGGATCCCAGGATTCTCTTCATTCCCTGAATTATGTCCTGCAGTGGTTTTGGGTTTTGGAAGCTAGGCTGAAATCATCCCTGCATATCTGCTCCATCAAACCCCTGGGCACAGGAACAGAATTTGATATTTCCAAGGGAGGATTGTTTAAAGATCCTTGTTTAAATATTTGCAGGTGAAGATAAATTACTGGAATCTTTCCATGTAAGTGTGGAACAGTCATAATCAGGTTTTTGTCTGGTTGGGACAGAAAAGCCGGGGATGGCTGAGGGTTGGAGGAAGGGGATTTGGGACACAGAGGAACCTTAAATCCCATCTGGTGCCTTAAATCCCACCCCTGGACGGGCAGGGACACCTCCCACATCCCAGCTGCTCCAGCCCAGTGTCCAGCCTGGCCTTGGGCACTGCCAGGGATCCAGGGGCAGCCACAGCAAATCTGGGAAGAGCTGCTAGAACGAGCAGTCCCTGCCAGGCTGCCACGGCAAGGGGTTTTTATCACAATTAAATTCCCCAAGAAGAATAAAACCTGTGCTTGCTCCTGCACACAAAAGGAACAAAGGCTCCGTTTCAGTCCTGACCCGTGCAAGCCATTTGTAAACTGGATTTTGTGGTTTGCTGTGAATTTCCAGAACATTTCTAAGCCAAACACTTTCCTGGGCAGGAATTTGGTGGTGAGGAGCTGTGACAGACCATGGGAACATCCCACACTCCTGTCCTGGCACTGCTCCAGGGCACCTCATCCTTGGGAAAAGGTTCAATCCTGCAGTTGTATTAAAACTGGGATTTTAAATAGGATTTAAAAAAACAAAACAACCCTAAATCTTGTGTTTTTACTGCCTGCCCAAGTACTGCCAACTCCCAAATGCACGAATATCAATACACAGCTCTCTGCCTCCTTTAAAGGCACCAACAGCTTTTTACTGAACATCTGAAAATCAAATGCTAGCATTAATAATTGATAGAGCCCAATGATTCTGTGCTGGCCCCGGTTTTCCCTGGGAAGCAGCTTTGCCTCCCTGCAGTGAGGACTGGCAGGAGTTTGGTGCTGGGTGAGGAGTGCCAGCCCTGGGACAGGGTGAAATGCATCCTCAGCATCCTGGGGCTGTTCTGTGCTGAATCAGGGTGAAGGGGGAAGGGAATCTCTCTCATTTATCCCCCGGGGAAATGGGGACGTTGCATCTCACCAGCTCCTCTGGAATTATCACCTCGAGGGTGGGAACAGCAGAATGGGCCAGGACCCCCCTGGGATCGGATGTTCAGGTTGGTGAATGTGGAATTTCCTCTGTTTGTGACCTTCAGGGATGAGGACATGGGGAGGAACCGACAGAGGTTTCCTGGGGGCACTTCACAGGTTATTTGGGACATTTATCACCGAATTCCTGCGGTGGTTTGGGATGGAGGGACCTTAAATCCCCCCCAGTGCCCCCCTGCCATGGCAGGGACACCTCCCACTGCCCCAGGTGCTCCAGCCCCAGTGTCCAGCCTGGAAATGAACATTCCAGGGGCAGCCACAGCTGCTCTGGGAGTTCCAGCCCAGCCAGGATTATTTCACTTGGGATTGTCCTCCCACCGTGCTGGGGCCACAGGGGACACTGGGGCACTGGCACCAGGGCTCAGCCCAGGCTGGGACACAATTCCACTCCAGGAGAGCTGGAGAGGGGCTGGGGACAGGGATGGAGGGACAGGACACAGGGAATGGGACACTGCCAGGGGCAGGGATGGATGGGATGTTGGGAACTGGGAATTCCTGGCTGGGCTGGGATTGCCAGGGCAGCTGTGGCTGCCCCTGGATCCCTGGCAGTGCCCAAGGCCAGGCTGGACACTGGGACAGGGGGAGGTGTCCCTGGGGTGGGATTTGAGGTTTTTGAGCCCAGACCAGTGTGGGATTCTGTGACTGGCACAGGGCAGAGTGTTGGCAGGGCACTGCTGGGGCTGGCAGCACATTCCCCTGGGATGGGGAGGGGTCAGAGCATCAATTCAAACAGCCCGGGAATAAATGGAGCCTCCGTGGTCGCTGGGTGGTGCCTGCAGTGCCCCTGGCACAGCCTGGGCTCGGGTGTCACTGTCACATCCCTGTGACATCAGCCCTGCCTGCACCCTCAGGGCTTTCTGTTCCCATTTCTGGCTCTCTTACTGAACCCCTGCACTGCACCACCTCTGACAGCTCATGGGCTCCCAGTTTTTCTCCCTGCTCCGTTTTTATTTTGCTTTGCCTTTTCCCCATGGGGCATCTTGGGGTGAAAAGCCCCTTCCAGAGGCACTGATCCAGGACAAAGCCTCATTTCCCTCTTTAGGGCTCGTTTTCCCTTTCATAACAGGCCTTTCCAAGCTGTGTCTTGCTGTGTTTGTTTTCTCTCAGTGCCATATGGCTGCTGGAAGGGCTATAAATAATTCAGCAGCAGGAGGTGACACAAGCCAGGGCCTGGCAATGGGCGAGTCCCCGGAGCAAAATCCACAATTCAAAATTCACAACTCACAATTCAAAATTCACAACTAACAACTCACAACTCACAATTCAAAATTCACAATTCACAATTCAAAATTCACAACTCACAATTCAAAATTCACAACTAACAACTCACAACTCACAACTCACAATTCACAACTCACAACTCACAATTCAAAATTCACAACTCACAGTTCACTCTGGAGCACCGTGACAAAGCAGAGCAGAGATGGGAAAGGGAATTCTGTGATTTGCAGGGAATTCTGTGATAGGGAATTCTGTGAACAATAGGGAATTCTGTGACAGGAAATTCTGTGACAGGAAATTCTGTGATAGGAATTCTGTGACAGGAATTCTGTGACAGGAATTCTGTGGCTGACAGGGAATTCTGTAACAGGAAATTCTGAGATAGGAATTCTGTGGTAGGGAATTTTTTAGTGGGGAATTCTGTGATAGGGAATTCTGTGGTAGGAATTCTGTGATAGGAATTCTGTGATTGACAGGAATTCTGTGACAGGAATTCTGTGACAGGAACTCTGTGATTGACAGGAATTCTATGATTGACAGGAATTCTGTGACTGACAGGAATTCTGTGATTGACAGGAATTCTGTGACAGGAATTCTATGATTGACAGGAATTCTGTGACTGACAGGAATTCTATGATTGACAGGAATTCTGTGATTGACAGGAATTCTGTGACAGGAATTCTGTGACTGACAGGAATTCTGTGTAGCCACAGCTGGGTCCAGCCTGTGCTGGGCAGCAGCAGGATGGGAGGAAGGTTTTTAATTAACGATGCAATGACAATTATGGGATGGTTTGGATGGGAAGGGACTCCAAGCCCAGCCAGTCCCACCCTCCCAGGGAGTCTCTGGGTCTCTCTGCCCTGGATTCCCCCTCAGTCCCAGTTGCCCCGTGGGGCAGCTCGGGGTGGGAATGGGAGGTGCTGGACGGGCCTGGGGTCCCTGCCAGGGGCACCCTGGGGTTCTGCAGCAGTGAGCAGCTCCCTGCTGAGTTCTGCATTTCTGAATTCTGCAAATTTCCCCTTTTTTGCAGCAGCAGCACTTTCCTGGCTGGGAGAGGCTCCCTGGGAGCTGTTCCCAGACAGGCCCTGGCTCTCACTGTGCTCTCCCAGCTCCAAGGAATCTCATTTTGGTGCAGCAGATCCAGCAAACCCTATGATTTTCCTTGTCAAAACAATGTGTACAAGTGTGGGATTTTGACATTAGGACTCTCAGGCTAAGTTTTGATTGGGTAAATTTAAAAATACTGTCATTTATCAAGCCTTTCTGCTCAGTTGTGAAGGCAGGGAGAAATAATGATTGATACAGGGTTGGGAACTTCTCCTTCAATCTTCTCTGGCCTGTCATTAAAAAAATATTGCAGCTCAGTCCGTGGCCTGTGCATTTGTCTTCCATGAAATTTTGCAAGGTCAAAGGATTGTCAACAGAACATCAATATCCACAATGTATTATCCTGTATCTTGAGAACAAGTTCAGAAATAACAAGTTTGCTGCCAGCCTGGTAATACCAACTTGCATCAGCCATTTATCAGGGGCTGGAACTGATAAAGAGGAAAATCTCTTTGCTGGGCTGTTGTTTTCTTGGGTTTTTTTTTCAGGTTGTTTTGTTGTGTTTCAGTGCTGTCAGTAATTCCTGCCTCAGTGCAGCTGCTGCCAGTAGGAGGCTTGGAAATGCAAAGTTTTAATTTATCAACATGGCCAGTTTTGCTTTAGGGTGCAGCAGGGAGTGTTTTATGGGGTCATTCATTTTTGTCTGAGTGTGATGTGTTGGTGTCCCCATTCCCTGGGGGCCCTTTGTTCCCAACCCATGGAACACACCTGCAGAGCCTGGTGCCAGTTAAAATCAAAAAATTAAAATTAAATTTGTGCCCAAATTAATCTGGGAAATTCTCTTCCACAAGTGATTGACTGCAGAGCTCTGCCCCTGCAGAAGAGTTTGGGCAGAGGCTGCAAACCCCTCCTGGAGGGCTCTGGGTGATTTTGGGAAATCCTGGGATGGTTTTTGCTGAAAGGACCTGAAATCCCCTCCAGAGCCACCCCTGCCATGGCAGGGACACCTCCCACTGCCCCAGGTGCTCCAGCCCAATGTCCAACCTGTCCCTGGATCCAGGGGAATCCAGGTGAGAGCAATGAGGGATTTGTCTTTGCAAACGAGCTGGTGGATGAAACCAGCACTGAGAGAGAAAAGAAACAATGGGATGGATCCCACTGGTTGGTGAATGGAAAAAGAGATTTGCCTTTATAAACAAACTGCAGGTTTGCTGATAAATTAAATTGGATATTGGAAGATGAAAGAAGCAACAGGGAAAAACTATGAATTGTATAAGAATTAGAAACGAAAAGGGAGGGTTGTACATGAGAGGGAATCTCAGGTATCAGGTGTTTGTGCAGTCTGTGCCTCTCACGTGCCTCAGCCCATGGGGAAAGAGAGAGGGAAATGCAGCTGGAAATTGGGATAAAAGGAGGCTGTGTGCTCCAAAAATGTGAGAGACCCCAGAGCAATGCCCCACGGGCTCTCCCTTTATTTGGATAAAATAAAAGGACTCCTCTGTCTCCTTTTTGGACATGACTCCCTGGTGTCTGTGGGTTCTTTTTCCTGACACAGGGATCCAGGGGAAACAGCAGCAGGGAAAGAATTTCTCCCCAATATCTGATCTAAACCTCCCCACCTATTAAACTTCTAGTTTAAAACCACCTTGCTTATATCATGATTTGCCTGTTGATTTCAGCAATCTGCATCACCAAAATACACAAATAATCTGTTTTTCTCTCCCACCACCCCCAATCAGAACTTTTAGTTTGTGTTAGGTGAGGGCAATATTGTCATGGTTATAGCAGGGACAACCACTCAAGCCTGCTTTGGGATAAAAGTGGGAATTCTGATTCTACAAGTGTCAGAAGTGGGATGGACAATGTGTAAATCAGTGGGTTTGGGGAGGGAGCTCCCCAAGTGATTTAAAATGCAATTTCAACCCCTTAATTTCAGTTTTAAAGGATCTGTGGTTGCAATGATTTTAGTGTCCAAGCCTGAGCTCTTATTTCTGCTTTTCTGGTCTTGCCATGCTGGATGTGGCAGGAGCAGAACTGGTTTAATGTGGTTTCCAGAGAAGCTGCTGGGAAGGGGTTAAAGGGGTTAAACCTCCTGGATTTTGGGTTGGGATGGTGTGGCCCCTGTGGGTGGTGCTGAAGGGAATTTAGAATTGGCTGCTGTGGTTTTTTTGGGTCTTTTTTTCAGTAGTTGTGTCTTTTCCATGGCCAGGGCAGCAGAGCACAGGTGAGGGATGCCCAGATCTCCCAGGGTGTTCTGGTTTATCCTCCCTGGCTGGAAATGAAGTGTCAGCCCTGCCCAGTCCCCAAACTGGGCTGGGGGAGGGGGAAAAGCCCCTTGGGCTCCTTTCTGCTGGAGCTCAGCCCTGCAGCAATTCCCTGGGAGTTTCATCCTGTCTGTGCCCAGGGCAGGGAGTTCCTGCTGCTCTGCTGAGATGCTCCAGGTCTGCCCAAAGCCCTGCTGTGGGAACGGCCTCAGCTTTGCAGCAGCTTGTGCTTAAATTGCTGAAAAGGGATGTGAACTGTCAGTGGTTGTGGGGTGAGCTCAGCTGAGCTCCTGGGGTGGGGATGGGAAATTCTCCTTCAGCCTGTGAATGATCTCAGGGACCTGGGCCCCCCAGATTGAATTAAACCAGAATTCCAGCCCGGTTTAAACCTGCACTCTGAGGATAATCTTGTTCTTTTGTTGGATTATTTCTTGATCTGGTGCTGCAGTTCCCTCTGTTCTTCCTGCTTTTCCATGTTTGTCTTTTCCCAGGGATGTGAGCAGGCAGTGCAAAAAAACCTTCACAAATTTTTGCACCTCCTCTTTCAGATGGTCCTGTTTTGTTTTTTTCTTCCAGCACACCCATAACAGTTTTTTCTCTGTTTTTAAGAGGAGCACAATGCAAGCAGCAGTTTAACCTGTCTGAGGTGTGTGGGTGAACAGCAGCTGAGGTGTAAAACACAAAACCCCTCTGGGGAGGGATGACAGTGATGGGATTGCTGCAGGGGGACAAAAATCACCGGGCTTGGCTGTCCAGGGTGTCCAGGGAGGCTGAGGAGGGGCAGTGGGAGCTGGGCATGGCTGGGAAGGGAAGGGAAGGCTCCAGAGGGAAGCATCACTTTTAAAATCTTCTTTTCTTTTCCTTCTTGCCAGAGTCAGGATTAAAGGCACAGGAAATGGTATTTTGTGCTTGGACTTAGATGTTTATTAATTCCTATTTATGTTACAGTGAGTGCTGCAGCACTTTGAAATAAGAAAGTAGAAATGGTGAGATGGGGTCAGAGCAGCCAGGGGTGCTGGGACAGCTCTGGGAGCAGCAGCAGCAGCAGTGGGAGAGTTCCTGGTGCTGCTCAGGGCAGGGAGAGCAGAGCTGCCCAGCCTGTCATTAAAGGTGCTTAAGGCCCATTAGCAGAGCTTGTAAAAATGCTTTTTAATCCAGTTTAATAAATGGGAATCCTGGTTTAATTGCTTTGTAAAAATTACATGTGGGCTTCTTTCCATAGGTGGGATTGGTGTGTGATCTGAGCCAGGGCCATGCAGACCCCAGCCCCTTCCCAGGGGGGGTATCAGCTGTGCCAGGTGAGCTCCAGCTGTGCCAGAGGGCAGGGATGGGTGGGATGTTGGGAATTGGGAATTCCTGGCTGGGCTGGGATTGCCAGAGCAGCTGTGGCTGCCCCTGGATCCCTGGCAGTGCCCAAGGCCAGGCTGGACACTGGGACAGTGGGAGGTGTCCCTGCCATGGCAGGGGTTTGAGGTTTCTTTGAACCCAAACCATTGTGGGATTTGATGATTCTAATTCCCAATTTTGTGGATTTTGTGCAGCCCAGCTGGCTCAGCACAGTAACAGTGGGATTGTTGACTTGGTGTCAAACCCACCTTGGGGTGTCCTTGCCCCATTTTCAGGAGATCTCCTCTGGAACAAGTCAGAAAAGAGGGGAAATCCCCAGACCAGCCTGAGGTGCCCCCAGACCAGCCTGAGGTGTCCCCAGATCTTTCTGAGGTGTCCCCAGACCTGCCTGAGGTGTCCCCAGAACTATCTGAGGTGTCCCCAGAACTATCTGAGGTGTCCCCAGACCTGTCTGAGGTGCCCAGCTGATTTTGAGCTCTGGGATTGTTTTGGGAGAACAAGGCAATGTCTGTGTCAGGAGCAGGAGGAGGTTTGGGCTGAGCTCAGAACTTGTCCTGTGATGGAAACCAGCCCAGGGTGCTGCTGGGCAGAGCTGCTGTGAGGCTTCCCCTGGTTTGTAGGATTTTTTCTGTCAATATTTCCAGATCCCCAGGGCTGGGGAAGGGAGAGGAGGCCTCTCCCAGCTCCTCAGTGCAGAATTTTGTCATCCTTGTTCTAATCCACCCTGCCTGGGTCAAACACAGCTCACTTGTCCTGGCAGTCTGGGAGTCATCCCTAGTTTTAAACAGAGGAAAAAGTAAAGTTGATAAAAACAAATGAGAAACATGAAGATCATGAGGATAAATGACCAAGTGACTGTTATTAATAATTATTACTTCTCTTTAATAATAATGATTACTTCTCTCTCTTTCCCTCCCTGTGCCATCACTGTTCCTGTCCCCAGGTATTTCCCCTTGCCAGGCTCCCTTCCAGCAGTGAAATGCAGAAATTCCAGCCTGTGCCTTCCTTGTGCCTCAGGCTGGGCTCTCCAGCTGCCCTGGCTCTGCTCTCAGTGCCAGCAGTGGAGAATCCCCTTTTCCCTGGATGGGAACCTGCCCATGCTCAGCTCCTCTGCAGCTTTTCCCTTTCCCTGGACACGAAGTCAGACTCATTCCATCATTCTTAAACTTGATCTGCTTTAGTCCTGCTGCTGTTGGGTTACCTGGCTGTGTTTGAGCTGCTCTGTGGTTAGAGGGCAGGGCAGTGTCACAGGCAGAGCAATGTGAGCCTCAAAAACCCCAAAAACACAAAACACCCCCAGGCAGCAGCTGTGGGTTTGTGCTGCAGTAAAGCTCAGGCTGCCCCTCCCAGCATCCCCAGATCCATGGCTGGAGTCAAGCACACCTGCATCTCACAGATTCCTGCCGTTTATTGTCCCCACAGGCTCCCAGAGCTCACCCAGGCATGGTGATGTGAAAATTCTCTTCCTGCACGCTGGGCTGGCTCTGGTGGGTAAGAGTGGGAGAGGGAAACATCAGCCCTGAGGTGCTTCCAGCCCAAACCATTCCATGGCTGTAGCAAGCTCTGATGGGCCAGAGCCCAGCCCTGGGGTCTGTGGAGGGAAGAACAGTCCCCAGCACAAACAGAAATGAGGAGGGACAGAGCAGATGTTTGCACAGCTGTCACAGACAATGGGCTGTGTGAGCCCCAGGGTCCTTCGGTCCTGGAGGGCCCTTCCAGCCCTGTGAGCCCGGGATTGATCCTGGGATTGATTGATCCTGTCATTGATCCTGTGATCCTGTCATTGATCCTGGGATTGATTGATCTGTCATTGATCCTGGGATTGACTGATCCTGTGATCGATCCTGTGATTGATCCTGTGTGTGATCCTGTGATTGATCCTGGGATTCTGATATCCTGTCATTGAATCTGTGATTGATCCTGTGATTGACTGATCCTGTAATTGATCCTGTGATTGATTCTGTGATTCTGGTATCCTGTGATTGACCCTGTGATTGAATCTGTGATTGATTCTGTGATTGATTCTGTGATTGATTCTGTGATTGATCCTGTGATTGATTGTATGATTCTGTGATCCTGTGATTGATCCTATGATTGATCCTGTGATTTGATTCTATGATTGATCTTGTGAATGATTGTATGATTCTGTGATTGATCCTGTGATTGATCCTGTGATTGATCCTGTGATTGACCCTGTGATTGATCCTGTGACCCTGTGATTGATCCTGTGATTGATTCTGTATTTCTGTGATCCTGTGATTGATTCTCTTATTGATCCTGTGTGTGATCCTGTGATTGATTCTGTGATTCTGGTATCCTGTGATTGATTCTGTGATTGATTCTGTATTTCTGTGTGTGATTCAGTGTGCTGGGGACCCCTGGGACATGCTGGGGGTCCCTGGGATGTGCTGGGGGTCCCTGGAAAGTGCTGGGGGTCCCTGGGACGTGCTGGGGACCCCTGGAAAGTGCTGGGGACCCCTGGAAAGTGCTGGAGACCCCTGGGATGTTCTGGGGACCCAGGAGGGCCCATGGCTGCTGCTGGCTTTAGGGGGATGGAGTCAGTTGTTATTTAATGGGTAAATAAATGTGATTTGTGCTTGCTGGCACATCTGGAGTCACCCCTCAGCAGCGCTGGGAGCTGAGGTTTGAGTCAGCCTGTCCCAGTGTCTGCCCCAGGGTGGCCTCAGAGGGTCCCAGTGCATCAGGGAAATCAGAGCTGGCTCTGGTGCCGTTTGCTGAGTCCCTCTGGGTCAGGATCTCAGCCCCCTGAACCTCAGCAGCCCCCCTGAAAATCAGCACCCCTGAACCTCCTGCTGCTGCATTGAGCGTCCCGGAGCAGGAGGAAATTAAAACTGCAGGTCTGGCAGCAAATTCCCGAGCCTGGGGATGTTTTGTCCTTTGAAATCCGCCACAAAAGCGCCCAAAGCCTTCAGCACACATTTGATGTGGCAACTCCCACTTGGAAAGAGCCACTTAGAGATCTTTATCCCGTGGCTTGTTAAAGCAGCTATAAATAATCCATCAGTGCTGCAGGGATGTCTGCTAATGCTCCTTTATTTACGGGAGGTGTGCTTTGTGCTGGAGCAGCGAGTTTGCCTTAACTCCGTCATTCCCAGAGCACTCTCGGATGTAATACCTGACAGACAATGCAGGCTGGAACACAGATCAAGATATAAATTAGCAAAAGTGTGTCCTGAGGCTTCTCTGATAGTACACGCAATGCTTTTCCCCTTAATTATCTTGTCATGATAATTCGCTTTAATTATCCTGCCATAATAAATCCGGTGGGTGAATGAATCTGGAGAGTCAGGGAGCAGCACGTGGCTCTGGCAGCTCTGGGCTTGTGTCAGGGTTTTTGCTGACAAACCAGGATCCCGTGCTCCTCAAAGGGCTGTTTGATGTGAACAGTGCCCTGTTTTCCTCCCATCCCGGATTTCTGTGACAGAGCCGAGGGCAGAGCGCAGGGAATTGAGCACCGAGCTGTGATTTGGGCTGTGGGAAATCAAACCTGCCGCTTCAAACGGGCCAGAGACGTTCTGCAAACCTTTGCTGAGGGAGTGTGCTGTTTGATTTAGAGGTGTGGGAGTTTTGGAGGGTTTTTTTTTGTGGGTTAAAAAATGATAAAAAGAAAACACAAAAAACCAGTTTTGTTCTGTGAAGAGATTTAAGATCCACAGGGAGCAGCTGAGGGGTCCCACAGCCCTGGGGTGGTGTCACAGCAGGACCTGCCCTGGGCTGGGCTTTTCTTCTTGGGGTGTCTGGGGGCAGAGATTGGGGTGGAATGGCTGAAGGAAAGGGCTTTTCCAGCAGGGACAGGGTTAACCACACCAGGGCCAGAGCTGGGCTCAGCCCTCCCCAGGCAGTGCCAAAGCTTTGGGCAGTGCCCCAGTGCCCTGGATAAAGGGAAAAGTGCCTGGGATGGAGGGGAAAGGGCTCCAGGCCCTGGATAAAGGGAAAAGAACCATTGTCCATGGATAAAGGGGAATGTTCCATTTCCATGGGATAAAGGGGAATGTTCCTTTTCCGTGGATAAAGGGGAATGACCCCTGTCCATGGATAAAGGGAAAAGAACCATTGTCCATGGATAAAGGGGAATGTCCCTGTCCATGGATAAAGGGGAATGTTCCGTCTCCATGGGATGAAGGGGAATGTTCAATTTACATGGGATAAAGGGGAATGTTCCATTTCCATGGGATAAAGGGGAATGTTCCATTTCCGTGGATAAAGGGGAATGACCCCTGTCCATGGATAAAGGGGAATGTTCCATTTCCGTGGATAAGGGGGAATGACCCCTGTCCATGGATAAAGGGAAAAGAACCATTGTCCATGGATAAAGGGGAATGTTCAATTTCCATGGGATAAAGGGGAATGTTCCATTTCCGTGGATAAAGGGGAATGACCCCTGTCCATGGATAAAGGGGAATGTCCCTGTCCCTGGATAAAGGGGAATGTTCCATTTCCATGGGATAAAGGGGAATGACCCCTGTCCATGGATAAAGGGAAAAGAACCATTGTCCATGGATAAAGGGGAGTGTTCAGTTTCCATGGGATACAGGGGAATGACCCTGTTCCCTGGATAAAGAGGAATGACCCCTGTCCATGGATACAGGGGAATGACCCTGTTCCCTGGATAAAGAGGAATGACCTGTTCCCTGGATAAAGGGGAATGACCCTGTCCCTGGATAAAGGGGAGTGCCCCATGTCCCTGGATAAAGGACCATGTCCCCTGTCCCCAGATCTCAGCTGGCTCTGGGCAGCCTCGTTAGCAGTGCTGCAGAGCAGAGCAGAGCAGAGCTGGGCCATCCATCAGGGCTGCCCGTGGCAGCCACAGGGAGCTGGGCAAGCTTTGAAATGCAGGAACAGCAGCAGCAGGGCTGGGATCAATAACTGCAATCGTTTCTGCAAACTGCCTGGGCCAGGCTCCTGTCCATCCTGGGGACAGCCCCTGGTCCCTCCCTGCTGCCCTGGGTGTGTCCTGTCCATCCTGGGCACAGCCCCTGGTCACTCCCCGCTGTCCCTGGGTGTGTTCTGTCCATCCTGGGCACAGCCCCTGGTCACTCCCTGCTGCCCTGGGTGTGTGTGACCCCTGTCCATCCTGGGCACAGCCCCTGGTCACTCCCTGCTGCCCTGGGTGTGTCCTGTCCATCCTGGGGACAGCCCCTGGTCACTCCCTGCTGGCCCTGGGTGTGTGTGACCCCTGTCCATCCTGTGTTCAGCCCCTGGTCACTCCCTGCTGCCCCTGGGTGTGTTCTGTCCATCCTGGGCACTGCCCCTGGTCACTCCCTGCTGCTCCTGTCCATCCTGGGCACAGCCCCTGGTCACTCCCTGCTGCCCTGGGTGTGTCCTGTCCATCCTGGGCACAGCCCCTGGTCCCTCCCTGCTGCCCTGGTGTCTGTGGCACTGTGAGCTCTCTGCAGGACTCTCAGCTCCTCTGCCCTGCAGTTTTCACCGTGCCCTGCCCTGCCAGCCCTGCCTGGCTGGTCCTTTCCCCAGGGCTGGCCCTCCCTGTGGTCACTGGGGAAGCCTGGAAGGGACAGTGGCAACACTGAGCTGCAGTCTCAGCGAGGGAGAAGATAACAGAGGGATGGAGAGCACCAAGGGAATTTGGATTTGTTTGTTTTGAGGTGTGGGGGAATACAGAGGAAGGATTAGGAGAGAGGCAGGGGCACCTCAGACTTCACTGTTTCTCGTTTGAGATTGCACTTTTCCATTTTCTAGGATTACAGCACCTGCTCAGCAGCTGCTATTTTTAAACCAGGCTTAGGCAGGGGCTGCAGCTCAGCTCTGCACACCAGTGACAGGCTGGGCACTGAATGTCACCCTGGGGACACCAGAGCGGCTGAAGCTGAGCAGGCAGCTGGCCCTGGCACACGAGACTGGGATGCAGCCCCCCAAAACCCCAAAAATTCACCTTCCCCAGCCAGGCAGTGCTGGACATTTGTCTTTACAAAGAAGTTGTAGATCTGCTGGGAGATAAAGTTAGCACTGAGAGATGAACAATGGGATGAGTTCCACTGATTGATGAATGGAAAAAGAGATTTGTCTTTACAAACAAACTGCAGGTTTGCTGGGAAATGAAACTGGATATCAGAAGATGAAAGAAGCAATGGGGAAAAAGAATTCCATAAGAATTAGAAATGAAAAGGGAGGGTTGTACATGAGAGGGAATCTCAGGTATCAGGTGTTTGGGCAGTCTGTGCCTCTCAAGTGCCTCAGCCCATGGGGAAAGAGAGAGGGAAATGCAGATGGAAATTGGGATAAAAGGAGGCTGTGTGCTCCAAAAATGTGAGAGACCCCAGGGCAATGCCCCACGGGCTCTCCCTTTACTGGAATAAATTAAAAGGACTCCTCTGTCTCCTTTTTGGACATGAACCTCTGGTGTTTGTGGATTAATTTTCCTTACAGAAGGAATAAAAAATCTCTGCTCAGAGCCCAGCAATGGTAACAAAACTCTTGACACCTCGTGTTGTTCCATCATCTCTTCCTGCTGATGGAAATTCTTTAATTCTTGGGATCAGCCTCACTCCTGTGGGATTCAGGCATGTAAAACTCCTGTTCCTCACCCTCACATCCTCCTGGACGTGGGAGAACATTTGTGGTGTGGTTTTCTCCTTATTTCGTTTGGAATAAACGAAACCCCTCATTTGCAGTTGGTTCCTAAGCAACAAAGTACCGGGGGAAGGAGCCAAACGAGCAGCAGGCAATGTTTCCTTGCTGGAGCTTTAAACGGTGCTGAAGGTGCTGGAGCCCCGGCAGGGAGGTGCTGTTAACTCCTCCTTGCACTCTGCAGCTCCTCAGGGCTTGATTCAAGATTTTTTTTGTTTTTTCTGGAGCTCCCTGAGCCCGGAGAGGAGCTGGGGTTTGGCTGGGCAGGGCAGTCATGGCCAGGGGATGTGCTGGATGGTGTTTCCAGGCAGGAGGGAGCAGGGAGAGCCCCAGGATGCTGGTGAGGACTCAGGGAAAAACGCAGCTTGGATTTTCCCAACTCAAAGTGAGAGCAATGAGGGATCTGTCTTTACAAACGAGCTGTGGGTTTGCTGGTGGATAAAACCAGAGAGAACAGAAACAATGGGATGGATCCCACTGATTGGTGAATGGGAAAAGAGATTTGTCTTTACAAACAAGCTGCAGGTTTGCTGAGAAATAAAATTGGATATTGAAGATGAAAGAAGCAATGGGGAAACCATGAATTCCATAAGAATTAGAAATGAAAAGGGAGGGTTGTGCATTAGAGGGAATCTCAGGTATCAGGTGTTTGTCAGTCTGTGCCTCTCAAGTGCCTCAGCCCATGGGGAAAGAGAGAGGGAAATGCAGATGGAAATTGGGATAAAAGGAGGCTGTGTGCTCCAAAAATGTGAGAGATCCCAGGGCAATGCCCCACGGGCTCTCCCTTTACTGGAATAAATTAAAAGGACTCCTCTGTCTCCTTTGGGACATGAACCCCTGGTGTTTGTGGTTCATTTTCCTGACAAAAGGAAAACAGAAGTGAAGAAATTAATACCAGAGGTTAACACTGGTGTTGATCACAGAGCAGAGTGTGAGAAATGTGATGTTGGGTGAGAAGATTTTCAGATGTTTTCAGGAGGTGCTGCCTGCCTTGGGCCAATCTTTGTTTGTCTGTGTTCCACGACCCAGGCTATAAAAGTGTGTCTGCTTTTTTAATAAATTGCTGTTCTTCTGCCTCTGAAGGAAGTCGTGTGCTGCTGGATCATGTCACCATTCCTGGGGGGACAGGAGGGGACAGTGCTAATGTCCCCAAGCTCACACAGCCACAGCACTGCCCCAGCTCTCCTCACTCCCCAGTGATGCAGCTTCAGCACATGGGTTTTACTCTTTCTTTACTTTATTTCTATTTTTTTTCCAGTGTTGAGTTTTCACATTGTCACTTTCAGGCCTTTAATGGTTCCAGAGAAAGCAGCTTTGCCCAAAAGTGTCACACTCCATTAGAATTTTTTCCATTTTATTTTATTTTATTTTATTTTATTTTATTTTATTTTATTTTATTTTATTTTATTTTATTTTATTTTATTTTATTTTATTTTATTTTATTTTATTTTATTTTATTTTATATGTTGTTTTTCCCCCTTCTTTCCCTCTGCCACCAGGAGCTGGGATGGTGCCTGGAAGGATTCTCTGGATTAAAGCTGTGGTGTCGTGTCAGGGAGAATTCTTTGTTTCCACCAGCCTGTCAGGCTGCTATGAAATGTTTTATACCTTTTTGTATTTGTGTTCCTGCCTGGCAAACACTTCCTGAGCACTGGAATTGTGTGAATCTGATTTCTGCTTTTAAATTTTTGTGAATTTGTTTCCCCATGGATGTTGTGTAGCTCATAAAGGGGTGAGGGGAAGAACCAGGTGCTTCCCACAGGTCTCTTTTCCAGCCCTTGCTCATTTTGTGACAGATTTGGCTCAAATTGTTCCATACCCAGAATTATCAGTGGAGAAATTACTCTTTTTTTTTTGTTTTTGCCTTATGGAGAGTTTAATTACTAATCCCCCCAGTTCTCCTGTTCTGGCTGCTTTATGGTGTGGGACTTCACTGCCCAATAAAGCACCTGCTGTGGGTTTTTCCTGAGCACTGAGTGCTCCAGCCAGGAGCTGCTCCTGGGTTTGGGTTTTACCAACACAGAGAAAAACACCTGGACAGGCCAGAAAGGAAATTCTCATTTTCTCTTCAGTTTCAGCCCTTTGCAGAGTTAACAGAGCAGGAACAGAATCCCAGAATGGTTTGGATTAAAAGGGATTTAAATCCCATCTCATTCCCAGCCATGGCAGGGACACCTCCCACTGTCCCAGTGTCCAGCCTGGCCTTGGGCACTGCCAGGGATCCAGGGGCAGCCACAGCTGCTCTGGCAATCCCAGCCCAGCCAGGAATTCCCAATTCCCACCATCCCATCCATCCCTGCCCCTGGCAGTGTCCCATTCCCTGTGTCCTGTCCTGCTGCAGCCCTGGTCACTGAGAGTTTGAGATTTTCTGTGCTGGCAGAGAACACTGAACATGACCTTCCAAAATTGAGTGATAGAACTGGGATTGTGGGTGTGCAGTTTGAATAGAAATGTGTGATATCCCATGGTGGAAAACTCAGAGTTTAAGGTTTTAGGATATAGTAATAAATATAAAAGAAGATGGAGGTTTTAGGGTGGAGGTTTTGTCCTTCTTCACCTTCTCTCCATGGGTTTGGGTGCTATTGTGTGATTGGATAGAAAATTCCACATTGCAGGCCATGGGTGGTTGGTTATTGGGCTAAAAATAAAAATAATTTAGGTGTCATTTCTTAATTAGACAGTTTACCCTTAAAAGGCCTCGTAGAGAGAGATACAGCTCCATTTTTGTTTGTGAGCTCGAGCTGCTGTGGAACTCAGGGTTTGGGGACTGTAATAGGAATAAGAACTAATAAACACCTGAGTCTGAACAAGAAATACCATCTCATCATTTAATCCTGAAGAAAAGAAGATAAAATGAGACTGTCCCTCCATCCCTGTCCCCAGCCCCTCTCCAGCTCTCCCTGGATCCCTCCAGGTCCTGGCAGGGCTCTCAGCTCTCCTGGATCCCTTCAGGTCCTGGCAGGGCTCTGAGCTCTCCTGGATCCCTTCAGGTCCTGGCAGGGCTCTGAGCTCTCCTGGATCCTTCCAGGTCCTGGCAGGGCTCTGAGCTCTCCTGGATCCCTCCAGGTCCTGGCAGGGCTCTCAGCTCTCCCTGGATCCCTTCAGGTCCTGGCAGGGCTCTCAGCTCTCCCTGGATCCCTTCAGGTCCTGGCAGGGCTCTCAGCTCTCCCTGGATCCCTTCAGGCCCTGGCAGGGCTCTCAGCTCTCCTGGATCCCTCCAGGTCCTGGCAGGGCTCTGAGCTCTCCCTGGATCCCTTCAGGTCCTGGCAGGGCTCTGAGCTCTCCTGGATCCCTTCAGGTCCTGGCAGGGCTCTCAGCTCTCCTGGATCCCTCCAGGTCCTGGCAGGGCTCTGAGCTCTCCTGGATCCCTTCAGGTCCTGGCAGGGCTCTCAGCTCTCCTGGATCCCTCCAGGTCCTGGCAGGGCTCTGAGCTCTCCTGGATCCCTCCAGGTCCTGGCAGGGCTCTGAGCTCTCCCTGGATCCCTTCAGGTCCTGGCAGGGCTCTCAGCTCTCCTGGATCCCTTCAGGTCCTGGCAGGGCTCTGAGCTCTCCTGGACCCTTCTCTCCAGGTGAGCATTCCCAGCTCTCCCAGCAGGGTGGGCGATCCCAGGGGTTTTTGTGCACGTCAGGAGCTGGAACACTCCCCTGAGCTCCCTCAGGAACCCCCGGGGCTGGGCTGTGACTGGAACATTTGAACAGCACTGTTGAAATGCTGCCCTGTTCCCAGCCTGGCACTCTCTACTGAACAGTCAAACTGGGGAAAAAACGGGCGCAGAAAACGGGAGAGGAGGGGAAATCCGCGCTGGGGGCGATCCCAGGGGTTCCCTCAGTGCTGTGAGGTGACATGGAAATGGGCACAGCTGCTTTTCCTGGGCTGGAAGAGCTCCCGGTGCGCTGTTAATGACACACCGGGACCGGCGGCTCTGCAGAATCTCATTGTGGGAGTTCATCCCCAATTCCGAGCGGGTTTGGAGCAGGCTCGGGCTGCTGCTGAGCGGCTTTTGGACACGGAATGTTGGTTACTCAGCAGGATGATTAACCCCCAATCTGCGTTTGCAGCCAGCAGCTCTCCCGGAGCCGTCCTGCCCCGGCCCCGGCTCTGCCAGGGAGTCATTGCTCTGACTTTGGGTTTGCTGGGATTTACAGGGGTTGATAAATCACGGCAGTCTGTAAACAAGGCTTCCATTTGTAATTGTAATTGTAATTGTAATGCGAGCTGTTTGTTAAGAAATGGAATGGCCACGGAATCTTGTGGCTCAGGAAATGCTTTGGGTTGGAAGGGGCCTTGGAGATCATCCCGTTCCAACCCATTGTCTTTAATTTTGAGCAGTGTCCCTTGAATCTGACAATCAAAGAGAATTCTTGCTGCCTGAGGGTTCCCCTGCCCTGTCCCCACTGCAGAGCTGTGTCCATCATTTCCCCTTTTGTTCAGCACTCACAGAAACCTGGAAATAAACCCAAAGGTGTCACGGGTGAAGGGAAAGCTGCAGCGAGCTCCTCTGCCATCCCCAGGGAAAGCTCTTCCTGGGCCCTGCAGAGCTTCCAGTCTCCCCATGAACAGCAGGAAATATCCAGATTTTCATTATTTCTTCCAGTGCCTGAAGGGGATGCAGAGGAATGGGGAAAGGGGCTTTTCCAAGGGTGAGGAGTGACACAAGGGGGAATGGGACAACTGAAGGAGATGGATGGGATGTTGGGAATTGGGAATTCCTGGCTGGGCTGGGATTGCCAGAGCAGCTGTGGCTGCCCCTGGATCCCTGGCAGTGCCCAAGGCCAGGCTGGACACTGGGACAGGGGGAGGTGTCCCTGCCCATCCAGGGGGGTTGGGGTGGGATTTGGGTCCTTTCCAGCCCTTTGTGTTCCCTGTGTCTGAGGGATGGTGAGGGGCAGCCAAGGCCAGGCTGGATGTGCCCAGCCTGGAGCAGCTCAGCCCTGCAGAGCCTGGGCTGGGGATGGGCTGGGAGCAGAGTGCAGGGTCTGACCTGATCCTCACAGGGTCTCACCTGATCCCCCTGCAGAGTCTCACCTGGATCCTCACAGGGTCTCACCTGATCCCCCTGCAGAGGTTAGAGTCTCACCTGATCCTCCTGCAGAGTACAGGGTCTCACCTGATCCCCCTGCAGGGTCTCACCTGGATCCTCACAGGGTCTCACCTGATCCCCCTGTAGAGGTTAGAGTCTCACCTGATCCCCCTGCAGGGTCTCACCTGGATCCTCTTGCACAGGGTCTCACCTGATCCCCCTGCACAGGTTAGAGTTTCACCTGATCCCCCTGCACAGGTTAGAGTTTCACCTGATCCCCCTGCACAGGTTAGATTCTCTCTGATCCCCCTGCAGGGTTAGATTCTCTCTGATCCCCCTGCAGAGGTTAGATTCTCACTGATCCCCCTGCAGAGGTTAGATTCTCACTGATCCCCCTGCAGGGGTTAGATTCTCACTGATCCCCCTGCAGGGTTAGATTCTCACTGATCCCCCTGCAGAGGTTAGATTCTCACTGATCCCCCTGCAGAGGTTAGATTCTCTCTGATCCCCCTGCAGAGGTTAGATTCTCTCTGATCCCCCTGCAGGGGTTAGATTCTCACTGATCCCCCTGCAGGGTTAGATTCTCACTGATCCCCCTGCAGCCCCCACCTTTGCAGCTCAGGCAGTGCCTCCTTTCCCGTGGATTCCCTTCCCACCAGCTCCTTCCCCTTCCATGATTGTTTTCCACAGCAAAGCTGCTCTCAGGGATGGCTGCACCTTCCCAAACTTTGCCTTTCCCAATCCCCTCAGTGCCACCACCACCACAACGTCCTTACTGCACACAATCGGATTTCTGGGAGCAATTTCTCATTTTATTGAAGACAATATTTGAAAATATAATTTTTTCTTATTTATTTGCTCACAGGGTGCACATTGAGTAAATGTTTCTGCTGCAGATCCAAAGTTTATTTTTTATTCCTGGGAATTCTGGCTAGAAATCCAAAAGTGGTAGAAGGAATATTTCTTAATTCCTTTAGAATCACGGAATATTTTGGGTTGGAAAGGACCTTTAAAGGCCATCTAGTCCAACCCCCTTGCCACGGGCAGGGATGGTTTTTATGAGATTCACACTGAATCGTGTTAGTGAAATAAGCTTTCCTTATTTTCCATTCCTGCCATTCTGTTGTGTGCTGCAAATCTGATCAGCGCTGATTTTCCGTTCTCCTGATGAAATCTCTCGGCAGCAGCTCCTGCAGGGCCGGGATTGCTCCCAGCCGGAGCCCAATCACCGAGACAGCGCTAATTGTTTAAAGACCGCGCTATTGATCGGCTCTTTCCCACTTTCTCCGTTAAGAGCTTTTGCCGGTTTTGCGGGAATGCCGAGCAGGTTGTGTCAGCAGAGGCTGTGACCCTTCCAGCGGGGAGCTGGGTGCTAAGGAGCTCCCCAGCTCAGGGCAATGGAATTGTTCCTTTATCCCGGATTTATTCAGTTCTTCCTTTATTTGGCATCCTTATTTAGCTCTATTTTTACCCTTTCCATTACTTGAATCAATTTTTTTTCTCAGATCAGCAACAAACTATATTTTCTAGACCATCCTTTCCCCATCCTTTTAAAAATACTGATGGATGCTCACTTTTCTTCCCATCTCTCTGGTTTCCCTGCTGCATTCCCAGTTATTTCCTGGCAGCTCCAGAGCCTTTCTTTCCACGGGAGCTGTCGAGCACCTCCTCAGAGCAGGGGAAGAAAAGCAGTGTTAGCAGTTAATGCTGCACCTGGCATGAGAACACTTCTCCCCTTCCAATGCTGAGGAGAAATCCAGACTAATCCTATTTTTGGCCTGCCTGATAATTGCACTCTTTCTGGCTGCATATTAATGAAGAGCGTTTTCAACATCCCTGATGAATTTTTATCAACAAGCACAAGGGGTTGTGTCTGCTGGCAGAGGGTTGGTAGGGATGGCAGAGCTCCTCACAATTCCTGGACTTATACAGATTTTTGTATTTTCCTTTCCTGCTTGTGCAGAGTGCAGGGCTGGTGTCTCGGCTGAGACACTCCTTGGGGCACAAAAAGCTTTTTTTAAGAAGGTTCTAAATTATTATCCCAGGCTTCATCCCTGGCAGTGCCCAAGGGCAGGTTGGACATTGGGGATGGAGCAGCTGGGACAGTGGGAGGTGGGACTGGGATGGGATGGGATAATGGGATAATGGGATAATGGGATGGGATCCATGGGATGGGATCCATGGGGTGGGATCCATAGGATGAGATCCATGAGACAGGATCCATGAGATGGGATCCATGGGATGGGATCTACGGGATGGATTGGGATGGGATGGGATCCATGGGATGGGATCCATGGGATGAGATCCATGAGATGGGATCCATGAGATGGGATCCATGGGATGGGATCCATGGGATGGGGTCCATGGGATGGGATCCATGGGATGGGATGGGATCCATGAGATGGATTGGGATGGGATGGGATCCATGGGATGGGGTGGGATCCATGGGGTGGATTGGGATGGGATGGGATGGGATCCATAGGATGAGATCCATGAGACAGGATCCATGAGATGGGATCCATGGGATGGGATCTATGGGATGGATTGGGATGGGATGGGATCCATGGGATAGGATCCATGGGATGGGATCCATGGGATGAGATCCATGAGATGGGATCCATGGGATGGGATTTAAGGTCCCTTTTAACCCATGTGATTCTCCGTGGTTTTAATGCTCAGCCACCCATGGCAGGATGGGGGAGGAGGTTTGGGAATCTCCCATTGCCACCTCTGTCCCTTATCCAGCCCATCCTCAGCCCCCTCCCTGCTCCCTGTCCCTGTTCTGTCCCACAGCAGGGGCAGCCCGGGATCATTTGTTGGATTCCTGCTGGGAAGGCACAAACTGGAGAGGGGCTGGAGCTCCCAGTGCCTGTGCAGGGGTTTGGGACTCCTCTGAACGGGGATTCCACCCCCTGAGCAGCAGGACGTGCCCTCTGCCCCAGGCTGCTGCAGCAGTCAGCAACAGCAACATCCCTTTATTCCACCCCAGCACTCCTCAATTCGATGAGCAGATGAACATCACAAACCAATTAAGAGCAAGAGATCTCATCTGCCTTTTTGCTGGCTGAGATGGAGAATTAAAGTCATTTTAGATCCAGGCTTGAAGTTCCAGTGGTTTTTGAAAACACTTTATTTTTCTTTCCAGGTGCACATACAGGAGTGATGGATGGGATACAACAGGTTATTCCACCTCTCTCCGAAGGCTTGTCCCAAAATTTGCCTTTCCAGTGGCTGTTTGCTGGACCTGAGCCACAATTTCCTGAGAAGGTCGAGGAGAGGCTGCAGCAAAGCCAAATAATGAATCTCATGGTTAGCTCAGCCACAGGTGAGAAATAACTTTCCAATCCCATGAATTCAAAGTTCTTCTCAACCAGACAATAATCTTAATACATTACATGTTTTTTGACTGGTGAAATGTTTTCCAAGCATGAAAATTTTTAGTGTAAACTACGGCTGGAAGTTTGGAATGCAATTCCAAACCCGAGAGCCTGGGAAGAAAGGGTGGGCTCTGAGATCATTTCTGAGCTAAAGGATTCTGTGATTCTGTGGTGGCAGGTTAAATATTATGAGTTTGTGATCAGCTGTGCTCCTGATTGCCTGCACCTTCTGGCACAGGATCACAGACTGGCACCAAAAATATGCTTTAAAAATTAACCAGAAATTAAGTAAATGAGCCAGCCCCAGCTCCTTTTAGAAGCTGCCTCTAAAGGAAAACGAATGAAATGTTTGTAATTGAGGATGTGCTGGAGCCTCTCCCCAGGTAATTTTTGAATGTTGTCTTGTACAGGAGAAATTCGTGTTAGTGCTGATGATAATAGACCTGCAGAGCAGTAAATGGATTTCTGTGCTATTTTCCACCTGAAAGGATGACCCTCAGAATTCAACACCCTGAACACCGAGATTGTTATTGGAAAAGAGGGATAAGGAGGTGCTTCTGTTGCACAGCAGAAAATGGATGATTTAGGGGAAGATTTCCAGGGGAGAGCTTCAGCCTGGCTGCCTTGGGGCTGGGGCAGGATTTGGGACCTGGGAGATGGTGGAGGAGGGATGGGAGCCCTGCCCTGAGCTCGGGGTGAGCTCTGGGGTCCAGGGCAGGGGAGCTGGGATGGGAATGGCTCAAATGGCAGAGGGTGGAATGGGGGAATTGTGTCTCCTCACCTCTTCTGGCATCGTTCTGTATGGACCAACCCCTCGGGGCTCCCTGGGTGCCAGAGTGTCCAGGGAAGGGAATGGGGCTGGAGAATTCCTGAGGAGCTGGGCAGGGAATGGAGAATTCCTGAGGGAGCTGGGAAGGGAATGGAGAATTCCTGAGGGAAATGGGAAGGGAATGGAGAATTCCTGAGGAGCTGGGAAGGGAATGGAGAATTCCTGAGGAGCTGGGCAGGGAATGGAGAATTCCTGAGGAGCTGGGCAGGGCTCAGCTGCAGCAAAGGAGGCTCAGGGCCCTTGTGGCTCTGCACAACTCCCTGCCAGGAGGGGACACTGGGGGGGTCGGGCTCTGGGAACAGGGACAGGGACAGGAGGAGAGGGAACGGCCTCAGGCTGGGCCAGGGGAGGCTCAGGGGGGATTTTAGGAGGAATTTCCCCATGGAAAGGGAGCTCAGGGGTTGGAAGTGCCCAGGGAGGGTGACAGTGCCCATCCCTGGAGGGATTTACAGCCCTGTGCTTGTGGCACTTGGGGACAGGGGACAGTGCTGGGAACAGCTGAATTTTTGAGGGTTTTTCCAACCTGACTGTTCTGTGATTCCCTGATTCCCCAAAGCTCTGCTGGCACTCCAGAGCTGCTGCTGCAGCCTCACAAGTCTGGGGTCACAACCCCAGGCCAAAGCCCTTCCTGGCACCAGAGGTGACATCCAGATGTGGCAGCTGTGGCTGCTGTGCCTGCAGAAGGTGCCAAGGACACACATTCCACGTCCCTGCAGGGACTCAGTCCCCAAATCCGAGGGGCAGCTCCTCCCCCTGCAGAGATCAGAGTAAGCCCAGAGGCTCTGGAGCTGTTCCTTAGGGAATTCCTCAGGGAATGCTCCAGCAGCACCCACCCCCCAGGAGATGTGGTCCAACACCGTTTTATTTTAAGAAATCTCTTCTCCTGCTCTCTCCCATCACCTGCCTGCTCAGAGCTCCCTCATTAAGGAGCTGCAGGGGAAACGAGGAGAGGATGTTTTATTCCACAAGTTCCTGGCTGCAGCAGCTCATCATATACATTAAATAAATATTAAATGGCAGTAATTACTTAGCTCTGACTCAGTATATCAAACATGAAATACTCATCTACACAGAAGCACCTCAGTGTTCTTTCTCTGCCTAATTGATTCATTTACTAAATCCATTAAGAGGAACTTGAAAGGACACTTGGATTGCAGGAGGAAGGAGAACGCCACGGGGAGGGGGAAGGTGGCAGATTTCACCTCCAATGAAAATTTAAAGCTCCATCCAGGCAGCCAAACCTGACAGTTATTCATGTCAAAACTCACATAATAAAATAATGGAATTGGGCAATAGGAACTCCCAAGGTTTGCCCTTCTGCTCTCACAGGCTGAAAATCAAGATACCCTGGCAGAGCTCTTGGTTTGGAGGCTACAAATGCAGAGATGGGGACGTCCTGCAGTGTCAGCTGTCTCCACCCTCCTGGGATTTTCTCCCTGGGCTGATGTTCTTCTCTGGAGATCCCAGGGAGGAGCAGGGTCAGCAGGAACCCTTTGCATCAGGGGTTGCATTTTCAGCCCAGAGTTTCTCCTGTGCTTTCCTCTGCCAGGTTTGGGCAGGAGCAAAGGCAGGGCTGGCAGTGAGCTGGGCAGGTTCTGCTGCTGCCCTGTGCTCCTGGGGCAAGGGCCAGGCTGGGACTGAGCCTAGGGCCAGGATCAGGCTGGGACTGAGCCTGGGGGCAGGATGGGACTGAGCCTGGGGGCAGACTGGGACTGAGACTGGGGGCAGACTGGGACTGAGACTGGGGGCAGGATCGGGCTGGGACTGAGCCTAGAGCCAGGATGGGACTGAGCTGGGGGCAGGATCAGGATGGGACTGAGCCTAGGGCCAGGATCAGGCTGGGACTGAGCCTGGGGCCAGGATGGGACTGAGCCTAGGGCCAGACTGGGACTGAGACTGGGGCCAGATTGGGACTGAGACTGGGGGCAGGCTGGGACTGAGCCTGGGGGCAGGATGGGACTGAGACTGGGGCCAGGATGGGACTGAGCCTAGGGCCAGGGCCAGGATGGGACTGAGCCTGGGGGCAGGATGGGACTGAGACTGGGGCCAGGATGGGACTGAGCTGGGGCCAGGATCAGCACCAGGCACCCCACAGGTGGGGATAAAGCTGAGCTTTCTCTGCTGAGCCACCAACCCAGGCTGTGGAGACTCTAACACTTGTCCCAGAGATAACACTCTGCATGTCCTGGAAGGAGGGACCCTGAGCTGCCAGAGGGAGATTTAGGGCATGGAGACAAACGGCTTCTCCCCACAGTCCTGTGTGGGTGTGGAGCTCACAGATTTGATTTCTCAAATCAAATTTGATTTTCTTCAAAGCTGGACCTTGGGACAGGCTCTTTCTCCACACTGCTCTACTCCCCTCTCAGAGAACACTCCAGGCTCTGGAGGAGGATCCTGCACCCCAGTGGGAAGTGGGGACACCCCAGTTTGCACAAACCAATACCCTGCTGCTGTATTTCACTCTGCTTTGTCCATGCTGAACCCCTCCATCCCTGACCTAGAGCTAGCCAGAAGAAAATCACAGAGTGGGGGGATCTCGACAGTCTGTGGCTCTGCAGGCAGAACATTTTTTGTAGGCAAATTTCCTCATTTCAAATAATTCTCTTTCCCTTGAATGCTGCATCTCGGGCTCCAGAGTGGTTCAGTTGAAAAGTCTGTTTTTTAAAAATAATTGTAAAAAGTCCCAGCCTCAAACCCTGGCTCACAAAACAGGAAGAAGAGGCAGAGCAGCTCCTGATGCTGATTGTTTTTGTTGTTTGGTGAGACATTTCCTTCCCTCCCCCCCAGCTCCTGTCTGAGCACTCGGCGTGGCTGTACAACGCACCTTGGAGGATGGAAGGCTTGTCAGGAATTAAATTAAATTGAAATAACATGAAATGCTCACATGGCCCTGTCAGCAGCATCACCTCTGTGAGCACTGACAGGGCAAGCACCAGTGAGGTGACTGAGGCTGTTCAAGGGCTTGCATGGGGTTTTTCCTTGGGTTTCCATGAGTTTTCCATGGGTTTTCCATGGGTTTTTCATGGGTTTCCCATGGGGTTTCCATGGTGTTTCCATGGGGTTTATCCATGGGGTTTATCCATGGGTTTTCCATTGGTTTTCTATGGGTTTTTCCACGGATTTTCCATGGTTGTTTCCATGGGTTTTCCATGGGGTTTCCATGGTGTTTCCATGGGGTTTATCCATGGGTTTTTCCATGGGGTTTATCCATGGGTTTTCCATTGGTTTTCCATGGGTTTTTCCACGGGTTTTCCATGGTTGTTTCCATGGGTTTTCCATGGGGTTTTCCATGAGGTTTGCATGGGGTTTTCCATGGGTTTTCCATGGGTTTTTTCATGGGTTTCCCATGGGTTTTCCATGGGGTTTCCATGTGGTTTATCCATGGGTTTTCTATGGGTTTTCCCATGGATTTTTCCAAGGGTTTTCCATGAGGTTTTTCTGTGTGTTTTCCATGGAGTTTTCTGTGGGTTTTCCATGGGTTTTCCATGAGGTTTATCCGTGGGTTTTCCGTGGGTTTTTCCATGGTTTTTCCCATTGTTTTTTCCATGGGTTTTTCCATGGAGTTTTCTGTGGGTTTTCCATGGGTTTTCCATGTCTGCAGGAGGAAGGTGCTCCTGTTTGAGAGCATGAAGCGACTCTTCCCATCCCTCACCCCTCCCAGGGCAGTCCCTTCCCCTCTCTCAGCCTATGGGACACTGCCAGAGGGCAGGGATGGATGGGATATTGGGAATTGGGAATTCCGAATTCCAATTGGCTGGGCTGGAACTCCAAGAGCAGCTGTGGCTGCCCTTGGATCCCAAGGGCAGGTTGGACATTGGGGTTGGAGCACCTGGGACAGTGGGAAGTGTCCCTGCCATGGCAGGGGTGGGATGGGTGGGATCTGAGGTCTCTTTCCAACCCAGACCATTCTGGGATCCTGAGACCCTTCACCTGAGGGGACAGCAGGTGCTTTGTGCTTTGCCTGGCTCTGCGCCCACAATCTGCTGCTGGTGAAAGTGTGGCTGGAGGTGGTGCCCAGGGAAGCCCCTTTGGCCTTCACCAGTTTCTCCAAGCCTCATTCCAGGCTGTTGGAAGGGTAAAGGCACAGCGGGGTTTTCTCCTGGGATGTCACACGAGGCTTTCCTCCCTCTGGCAGCAGAGCCTGGGGGGAGGTGAAGGGAACAGGTGGTGACAGCTCTGTTTGTGAGTGTGAAAGGGACACGGCCATGGAAGTGCCACAGCCACGTGTCTTGGGCTGCAACACAGGATGTACCAGCAGTGTGAATTCTGTCCCATCTGTTACCCCAGCTGGGGCAGTGCCCCTGATCTCCTGGCACACATTATCTGCTCATGGGCCATCTTTAAACCAGCTGGGCAATCATCTTTATCTTCCCACAGCCCATCCTCCCTCCAGGAGATATCTCCTGTTCATGGCCACTGAGTCCCAGGGCATGGCTGATAAAATTCCATCATCCCACTGGGAGATGCTCCACCCAGGGGAGGAGCCAAGCCTTTCCTACCCAGATAAAAACTGACATTTTGGACACCAAGGAACCTTCTTCCCACTGGATTCCAGAGGAAAACCAGACCTTTGCACATCATCCCTGGAGCTTCAGAGGAAACTGCACCTTCTCCAGGAGCACTGCTCCAGCTGAACCACATCTGCCCCTGCAGGAGGATGCAGCCACCATTGAATGGGACTGTGCCAACACCCTGACTGACTGACGGGTGTCAGCTTGGATTCTGACTCTGGCAGGGCTGGGATTGTTCTGTGTAATACTGCATTGCTATTTTAATTTTCCTAGTAAAGAACTGTTATTGCTAATTCCCATATCTTTGCCTGAGAGCCCCTTCATTTCAAAATTATAATAATTTAATAATAATAATAATAATAATAATTCTCCATTTCAAAGAGAATCTTCTGCCTTTATTGGTAGACACCTGTCCTTCACACCAGGACACCATGGAAGTGCCACAACCACGTGTGGGCCCATCAAAGGTTCCCCTCCAAGGTGACATTCCAGGGACCAAGCAGCAGCCAGAGACACACAGAGCTCAATCCTGCTTTTCCAGTGACTTATGCCTGACCTTCCATCACCACTTAGCTCCCCCAGCTCCCTTTCCCCATGGAGATAATTCCATAACAGAGGGCTTTGCAGATTAAATGCCTCATTGACTCCAAAATCACTGCTCTTCCTGGCAATAATTTGCCTCCTGCTTCTTGCAGATGGCAGCTGGGACACCCCTGCTCCCTTGGATGGTGCAAGCTCCAAGCTGTTCCCCCATCTGCCTGCTCAGGGTAGGGCTGGGCGAGCCCTGCCAGCTCACACAGGATGGGAATGGCTTTGAGCTGGAGGAGGGTACATTTAGTTGGGGTTTTGGGAAGGAATTCCTGGCTGGGAGGGTGGCACAGGGTGCCCAGAGCAGCTGTGGCTGCCCCACCCCTAAGTGCTGTGCCAGGGGAAGTTTGGGTTGGATATTGGCGAAATTCCTTCCTGGAAATGTTTGTCCAGATTTAGCACAGCTGCCCAGGGCAGGGCTGGGGTCCCCATCCCTGGAGGGATTTAAATCCTGTGGCACTGGGGACATGGGCAGTGTGGCCTTGCAGTGCTGGGCTGGTATTTGGATTAGACATTAGAGTCTCTTCCACCCCCAAAACTGCAGGATTCTGTACCCAAAGCTCTGGCTCTGGGGTACCAGCTGTGTCTGGGGCCCTCCCAGCCCCTCTGCTCATCCCTTCCCATTAATGCCCTTTAACGAGGCCATTCCTGTAAAACAGCCAGAGGTGTAAAACATCAGACAAAGCCCAAAGAAACCACAGAAAGGAAATGGAGTCGTGGTAGCTCCTGAATGACAAACTGTGGAATTCTAAACTGCTGCTCTCCTTCACCTTGTGTGTGGAGATTGTAAAGCAAACCAGCACTCGACTCAGCTCCAGGTCCTGAAGTGTTTACACAGTTTTTAACCTTTCCTTCTGCAAGGAAATAATATAAAAGCTGCAGATATTGTGGAAGTTTGTAAAACTGAAGAACACCAGTGACCTGTGTAATGCACAGAGGCTTTTCAAAAGCTTTAAGTCCAACATAAAACCCTCCAGTGTATTGAGTAAGACACTGTGAAAGCAGAAGTTAAATGGATTAAGAGCACTGAAAAGGAATAGCTGCATGTTGGAAATCACTGCTGTGTGGAAGTGTTTGCACTGAGACTCTGCAGGGCCTCTCCAGTGCTGGAATCAATCCTTTGGAAGGATTTTACTGTTGATTAAAATGTAAAGAAAATCCAGCAAAGCAGTGGAGCAGCTCACACGGAGCTAATGCTGAGCAGGAATCTGCCAGGTGGGGGAAGAGCCACCTTACCTGGGCTTGAGGGCAGGAGGGACAGGGAGGGGCTGGAAATAGAATTCCAGAAGGGAATGGAGCTGGGAAGGGGCTGGAGAATTCCTGAGGAGCTGGGAAGGGAATGGAGAATTCCTGAGGAGCTGGGCAGGGAATGGAGAATTCCTGAGGAGATGGGAAGGGAATGGAGAATTCCTGAGGAGCTGGGAAGGGAATGGAGAATTCCTGAGGGAGCTGGGCAGGGGCTGGAGAATTCCTGAGGGAAATGGGAAGGGGCTGGGGAACTCCTGAGGGAGCTGGGCAGGGAATGGAGAATTCCTGAGGGAGCTGGGAAGGGAATGGAGAATTCCTGAGGAGCTGGGCAGGGCTCAGCTGCAGCAAAGGAGGCTCAGGGCCCTTGTGGCTCTGCACAACTCCCTGCCAGGAGGGGACAGGCAGGTCAGGACTGGCAGGACATCCTGGACTCTGTGTGCTCCTGAGTCCTTGCCCTGCACAGAGCAGGATCCCACCCTGTGCCTGAAAGCCTTGTCCAACTTAACTAAACCTAGGTGAGGCACATCTAACTTCTGAAATTCTCCTCTAAACATTTTGAGAACTTGAAATGTAATTTCTCATCATTTCAAGGTTTCATTTCATATGCTTTTTGTTATTCATGCATTATTTTACGAGGCAGCAGTCAAACCAATGGCTTGTCATAATACGACATTATTGCTGAAACATTCTCTTATTTTAGTGTCATTTATAAAAATCAGCAGCTATGACTGATTAAAGCACATAATCTGCTTTTCTGGATGCAGCTGTCTGTGCCGTATGGAGCAGGATGGAAGGGCTGGGCATGGTCTGGCCAGACCCAGGAAGGCACAGCAGGCAGGGAGTAAATCCTGAGCACGTTCCACACCCCGTGCCCTGGGCCAGCATCCAGAAATGAACTGCAGTGCCAGCCCCAGGCATGCTCATCACATATTTGTGCTGACTGCTGGTGGCCACAGCCGGGGCCAGTGGCCAGGGAACCCCAGAGGGGCTCCATCCCCTGGTGTGAAACCACGCTGCCCTGGCTTGCCAAGGCTGGTTTGGGATCCTGAGATGCTCAGGGAAGGGAGATCCTGAAATCCTGCTGGCTGTGGGGTTTGGTGTCCTGGGACACCCTGTGTGCTGTGCTGTCTGTCACAGATCAGCAGCGTGAGGGGACAGGTCCTGGCAGGGTCCTGGCAGGGTGGGCAGCCTGGCACAGGTGCCAGAGCAGCTGTGGCTGCCCCTGGATCCCTGGGATGTCCAAGGCCAGGCTGGACATTGGGGTTGGACAGCCTGGGACAGTGGGAGGTGTCCCTGCCATGGCAGAATGGGATGGGATGGGATGGGATTTAAGGTCCCTTTAACCCAAACCAGGCTGGAACTCTGATTCCATTCCCTGCTCAGCCACGTGACTCCATCCCTGGTTCTGACGTGAGTGGAAACATTTAGGGACATTTAGGGACATGGACACACATCCCTGAGGGACAGGGACACACATTCCCACAGGGACACACATTCCCACAGGGACAGGGACACACATCCCTGAGGGACAGGGACACACATTCCCACAGGGACACACATTCCTGAGGGACAGGGACACACGTTCCCACAGGGACAGGGACACACATTCCTGAGGGACAGGAACACACATTCCTGAGGGACATGGACACACATGCCTGAGGGACAGGGACACACATCCCTGAGGGACAGGGACACACATTCTCACAGGGACAGGGACACACATTCCACAGGGACATGGACACACATCCGCAGGGACAGGGACACACATCCCTGAGGGACAGGGACACACATTCCCACAGGGACAGGGACACACATTCCTGCAGGGACAGGGACACACATTCCTGCAGGGACAGGGACACACATTCCCACAGGGACACACATTCCCACAGGGACAGGGACACACATTCCTACAGGGACAGGGACACACATTCCCACAGGGACATGGACACACATTCCTGTCTCTCTGAGGCTGCACCCTGCTGGGATCCCCAGCTGTTCAAAGCACTCTAATTAAAGCTGGATCATTGATCCTGAGCTCCCTGTAAGGGATGCCCCCATGGCAGGGCCCTGCTTTAATTCATGCAAATCCCTCGCCCTCCTTTGATCCTTCCCTCCGTGCTGCTCCCCAGCCCTCTCACGCTGCATTTTCCAGCCCTTTTTGCTGTTTTGTTGCTTTTGGGATGCAGGTGGAGTGGAGGGACACAGAGCACGGTCAGAACACAGCACCAGTTCCAATTCTTGTGCCCTCCTCAAGAGGCCTCCTGGGGCTCATCCTGTTCCACCTAAAGAAAACAAAGCATTTCTTGGCTTTAAAAAGCAAAATAGGCACTACCTGTCTTCTAAGAAACCTGCATGCCCTAATTTAAAAATGCCCTCGTGTCACAGCTGATGCCCCCTTGGAGTTTCTCGTATTAGAATACTGCTGTTATTTATGAAATCCCTGATAAAGCTGCACTTAATGCTCCCCTAATAGGATGTGCATCTTTAATTCTGCTGAATGTGTAGTTTGTCACTGATGCAAACTGTTCTCATTAATTAAATAAGACTTAGAGACTCATAAAGCAATTGCTCCAAAATGAAATGTTATTTACATCTAAGGATATTAACAATTAAGGAAACCTAATTTTTCCCTGATACAATCTGTCTTGGAATTCCACCGATATTTTAACAGTCTCCTGATTTAATAATTGAAAATGAATTTTCGATATTAAACACATTTACCACGGAGTCAGGGATATTTCTCAATAAACACATCTGCGAAGGAACCAGGCAGACAAATAAGGCTGGTATGCAAACGGTTCATTTTCCGAATAAACAAGCTGTGGTTCGTAAGGGGAATAACAATGGAATTAAACCGTGTATGTGGATTCCAGTCTGTTTTTTGAAGTCGGTATTTTGATGGCCATGGCTGCAGGAAGGAGCCTGAGGATGTGCTGGATTTTGGGGAGGAAGAGGTGCCTGTGGCGCGGTTCCCTCTCCCCGTTAATCAGCAGCACCAGCCACATCCCGGCCCTTATCCAGCTTTATCAAGGGCTCATCACGGCGGGATTAATTCAGACGAGCCCTCAGCCGCTCTGCTCCTGTGGATTCCCCTTTTTTCATGTAAACGGGGATGAAGGATGCGCGCCGCGCTTGTCTCTCCTCCGCCAAGGTCTCTGTCCCTGTGATCGCTCTTTGTGTAATTAAAGTTTTAACCCAGCGGGGCTGGGAACAGGTCGGGATTTCCGAGCCCCTGGGACGTGTCGTTTATCGGAGCATTAGCCGAGATGCGGGTTCTGCCGGAGGAGCTTTCCTCGCCCCTTTGATGCGTGTTCGCACTGAATCGTGCCCAACACCTCCTCCCGCTGCATCCCCACCCAATTAGCACCTTCATTAGCAGTGGCTCCTCGGGGAGCCTCAGCACTGCCAGCCCTGCTGTTCTCACCGAGCTCTTAACACAGAGCGGCCCCATCCCAGAACTGCTCATTAAATTCACGAATTCATGAACCTGGCTGGTTCCCAGCTGCCCTTCAGCCGCTGCCTGGCGTGGTTTGGGGTTTTCCCCTGTCCTGCTGGGGAAGCAGCTCTGCCCCAGGTGGGGAATTGCCCTGTGTGCTGCTCCAGGTGGGTGAGAGCAGTGAGGGATTTGTCTGTACAAACGAGCTGTGGGTCTGCTGGGAGATCAAACCAGCACTGAGAGAGAAAAGAAACAACGGGATGGATCCCACTGATTGGTGAATGGGAAAAGATATTTACCTTCACAAACAAACTGTAGGTTTGCTGAGAAATGAAACTGGATATTGGAAGATGAAAGAAGAAATGGGGGATAAGAATTAAAATGGGGGTATGAGAATTAAAAATGAAAAGAGAGGGTTGTACATTGGAGGGTGTCACGGTATGACTTGGGTTTTTGCTAATTTTAATATATTTAATTTATTTTAGAGACAGGATTTAGGAGTAAAGACAACGCAGGCTTAAAACTTACAAAGGTACAAGAAGAAATTTATTAATAACACAACAAGAATTCAGAATAAGATTCATAGATTATTCCCTCCTCCCCTTTCCTTCATTCCACATCCTTAACAACAACATACAGAGAACACTTCAGTCAGTTATCCACCTAAATAATCATTTCAGTTCACTTAAGAGAGAAAAGTTCCTTTTTTAGTTATGGCTTAGGGGGTGTCTTCACCTTCACAGTCTGCATCCGCCCCGGACCTACAGAACCATGAATTTTCCTCCCATTTTCACAGTCCTTCCAGAGCCGTGTTATGGGATACGATTCACACATGGGGTATCACTTTTAAAGGCAGGCTGCTGAAAAACAAAATTCTCTTCATCTCCTTCTCTATCAAATGTCTCTGTTCATATTCCAGTCCCAAAACAGAGAGCTCAATTTCCCCGAGGCAAAAAGTCTTCTCAAGCATTCAAACCTCCCCAAGTATATCTCACAGTTTAAAGGAATTTTAGTGAAGTCACAATCCCCTCATAGCCCCACAAGAAAGGTTTTCAGCTACTCATCAGTTGCATCTTTTCAATCCCTTCCCATCAGGAACTTTATCTTTATTGCGTTGACTTCTGAGGTCTCTAGGCTTTATTCCTTCCCATCCAGGGGAGCTCAGGAGATCGATGATATTATCAAGGCATAAAGAAGTTAAAATTGTATCCAGATTGTGAAGAAGCCACTTGGGCAGTTGGAGGCCTCTTCTCTCAGAACGGGGAGGGGAGAAGGAAGAGCCTTTGGTGGCTCCCGGATCCCCCTGCTCAGCCACGCCACGTGGAGAGTTGAGCCTGGGCCGTGCGGAGCTATGCGGTCGTGGTGGGGGGAGGCCGGGACCATGCAGCCGGGCTGAGCCCCCCACCAAGCCAGGGCCGGGGTCCCGAGCCAGGCCCTGCAGAGCCGGGGCACGGGGCCAGACCCCCACCAAGCCGGGGCCGGGGTCCCGAGCCAGGCCCCAGGCCGAGCCCAGAGCCGGGCCGCAGCCCCAGCCAGGGACCACCGCACCTCGGGGGGCCGGAAGCCAAAAGAGAGACCAGCCAACCCACCCACTGTGATTTGTGACAGCGAAACAACCCTCCATTGGTTTCCCGAGCTGTCCATCACCAAATCAGCTCTCTGATTGGTGCCAGCAGCTCACAGGGGAGGCTCCCAGAGACTCCAGAGTCCCTCCCACTCCCCAGCCTCATGGAGCCTGCTCTGAGGTGAATCCACCCCTCCGCCCCAGCACGTGAAACCAACGCAGATAACATTAATTATTATTAAAAACAATATAGGATAATGTAAATTATTCTTAAAAACAACACAGGTGCCTTGCTGTGGGGCAGGAGGCAGCTCTGCCTGTTGAGCTGTGGCTCTGCAGCTCTGCAGGTGGGTTTGCTGCAGCAGTGAGCGCTGTCCTGTTGAGCTGTGGCTCTCAGGGCCCTGCAGCTCTGCAGGTGGGTTTGCTGCAGCAGTGAGCTCTGTCCTGTGGAGCTGTGGCTCTCAGGGCTCTGCAGGTGGGTTTGCTGCAGGACTGAGCTCTGCCCTGTTGAGCTGTGGCTCTCAGAGCTCTGCAGCTCTGCAGGTGGGTTTGCTGCAGCAGTGAGCTCTGCCCTGTTGAGCTGTGGCTCTCAGGTCCCTGCAGGTGGGTTTGCTGCAGCAGTGAGTGCTGCCCTGTTGAGCTGTGGCTCTCAGGGCTCTGCAGCTCTGCAGGTGGGTTTGCTGCAGGAGTGAGCTCTGTCCTGTTGAGCTGTGGCTCTCAGGGCTCTGCAGGTGGGTTTGCTGCAGGAGTGAGCTCTGTCCTGTTGAGCTGTGGCTCTCAGGTCCCTGCAGGTGGGTTTGCTGCAGCAGTGAGCTCTGTCCTGTTGAGCTGTGGCTCTCAGAGCTCTGCAGGTGGGTTTGCTGCAGGAGTGAGCTCTGTCCTGTTGAGCTGTGGCTCTCAGGGCCCTGCAGGTGGGTTTGCTGCAGCAGTGAGCTCTGCCCTGTTGAGCTGTGGCTCTCAGGGCTCTGCAGGTGGGTTTGCTGCAGGAGTGAGCTCTGCCCTGTGGAGCTGTGGCTCTCAGGGCCCTGCAGTTTGCAGGTGGGTTTGCTGCAGCAGTGAGCTCTGCCCTGTTGAGCTGTGGCTCTCAGGGCTCTGCAGGTGGGTTTGCTGCAGGAGTGAGCTCTGCCCTGTGGAGCTGTGGCTCTCAGGGCCCTGCAGTTTGCAGGTGGGTTTGCTGCAGCAGTGAGCTCTGAGCGCTGCCTGTCCCTTGTCACCCCTGCCCAGCACAGGTGAATCCGCTCTGTCCCCTCAGGGGTTAAACCCTGCAGCTCCCCAGAGTCATCCTGGCTGCAGCTCCTGCCCCAGCTGCTCCCCTGCCTGCCTGGCCCAGATTCCAGCCCTGGGTACCTGTTGTTCCTCCCTGGGAAGGCACTTCACTGTAATCAAGGCTTCTCCTAATCGTCTTTCTGATGAACCAAACAGATTAAACTCTTTACATCTCCCCGGGTAAAGAACTTTTTTCCTAATAGCCAAATTATTTCTGCAGCTCTTTTCTGTCTTCTCTCTAATTTGTTGAAGGCTTTTTAAAACTTTTCCTTCTCAGCTGTGTTGTATTTCCAGCAGACATCTGGCGAGGTGGAGTGGGGAAAGGGGTTGGGGAGCATGAGACTGCATCCAGCTGCTGATGGAGGATTTAATCTGCCTCTTCCTCCTGGTGGGGTGGTCTGGAAGGGGCTCCCACCAGGATGGAGCAGGTTCCACCAGGGTGGAAGTGTAAACTGGTTTGAAGGACAGGTGTCTGCCAATAAAGGCAGAAACTTCTCTTTGAAATGGAGAATGTAAACCCCCTTCCTCCATATTATTATTATAATTTTGAAATGAAAGGGCTCTCAGGCAAAGAGATGGGAATTAGGAATAACAGTTCTTTACTAGGAAAATTAAAATAGCAATGCAGTATTACACAGAACAATCCCAGCCCTGCCAGAGTCAGAATCCAAGCTGACACCCGTCAGTCAGTCAGGGTGTTGGCACAGTCCCATCCAATGGTGGCTGCATCCTCCTGCAGGGGCAGATGTGGTTCAGCTGGAGCAGTGCTCCTGGAGAAGGTGCAGTTTCCTCTGAAGCTCCAGGGATGATGTGCAAAGGTCTGGTTTTCCTCTGGGATCCAGTGGAAAGAAGGTGCCTTGGTGTCCCAAATGTCAGTTTTTATCTGGGTAGGAAAGGCTTGGCTGCTCCCCTGGCTGGAGCATCTCCCATGGGATGATGGAATTTTATCAGTCATGCCCTGGGACTCAGTGGCCATGAACAGGAGATATCTCCTGGAGGGAGGATGGGCTGTGGGAAGATAAAGATGATTGCCCAGCTGGTTTAAAGATGGCCCATGAGCAGATAATGTGTGCCAGGAGATCAGGGGCACTGCCCCAGCTGGGGTAACAGATGGGACAGAATTCACATTTCTGGTACATCCTGTGTTGCAGCCCAAGACAGTGACACAGAGGTTGGGTGACACAGAGCCAGGGTCAGTGGGACATTCACAGGCACAGCAGGCGCCCTGCCCTGCACTGGAGGGTTTCTCTGTCATTAACCACGTCCCACACACGGCTCTGCCCCGTGCCTTGCTCTGCTCCAGGCACCCTCCCCAGCCTGGGCTCACACACTGAGCCCTGCTCAGCTCCAACTCCTTCTGCTGCAGATGTTGGGAATGAATCACAGAGAGTCACAGAATCAATCACAGAATCACACAGAATGACAAAATCAATCACAGAACCACAGAGAATCACAGAATCAATCCCAGAGAATCCCAGAGAATCACAGAGAATCATGGAATCAATCACAGAATCACAGAATCACACAGAATCCAACACAGAATCACAGAATCAATCAGAGAATCAATCAGAGAATCAATCACAGAGTCAACCACAGAATCAATCACAGAATCACACAGAATGGCAGAATGACAGAATCACAAAAATCACACACAGAATCACAGAACCAATCACAGATTCAATCAGAGAATCAATCACAGTATCAATCACAGAATCAATCACGGGATCAATCACAGGATCACAGATTCAATCACATATTTAATCACAGGATCAATCACAGGTTCAATCACAGGATCAATCACAGGATCAATCACAGGATCAATCACAGGATCTCTGGGTTGGAAGAGCCCTCCAAGACCCTCGAGCCCAGCCCAGCCCAACCCTCCCTAACCTGCAGCACCCGGTGCCACACCCAGCTCTATAAACACATCCAGGTGACTCCACCACCTCCCAGGCAAACCATCCCAGTACTTTATTATTCTTTCCATAAAGAACCTTTTCCCTAATATCCAACCTCATTCCCTTGGCACATCTTGAGGCTGTGTGCTCTGTTCTGGACAGGCAGCTCCAGTGCTGGGCTCAGGTGACAGTGCCAGGGTGCCACCTCCCTCCCAAAGGTCACCTCGTGTTTTCCTCCCTCCCCTCTTTGTTCATGGTGATAATGATCCATGATTCCCTTCACCAAAAGACAAATAAAATTACTACAGGGAATGGGTTTGTTTTCCAACTGCGAGGCATCATCTGACATTACATTTGGAAAATGCTGAAATGTTTATTTTCTTTATTAGCAAAACTGCAGGCAAGGGTGGCGTTTTTTTAAGCTGTAAGAAATTAGATGGCACCTAAATGGGGGGAAGAAAGGCCCATTTTTCATGATAAAAGAGGAGGATTTTGGGAATGGAGGAGCTGAACCATGACTGATGAGTTTAGGTAAAGTTCCCATCTCTACCAAGGCTTTGTTGTGCAGCTCAGATAATTCACTTTGGGTCTGGTTTCATGCCCAGCTTTTCCTTCAGTCTGCAGGTTGGGCACTGGGGTTGGAGCAGCTGGGACAGTGGGACATGTCCCTGCCATGGGGGGTAGGATGGGATGAGATTTGAACCCAACCCAAATCTTTCTGGGATTCTGGGGAACATGCAACATTACCAGTCCCAAGAGTGCTGCAGCTCTCATTTGCCTTCCCTGGTTAAAAAAAAAAAAAAAAGAAAAAGAAAAAGAAGAGTTATTATCATCATTATCAAAGTAACGTGACTTCCCAACAGCATTTCAGGGTTTCCTCCTCAGAGTCTCTCCAGGAGCCTGTGCTTTGGTGCTCTGTGATCAGAGACAACTTGCTGTATTGCAGTGCTTAACTTCTCATTCTTGTTGAAAGCAGAAATTATTTTTTAGACCTCCAGGGCTATTCTTTAGGGAGGAAAAGCAAAAAAAGGAGTTAAAATCTGATCTTTCTGGAGGCTGGGGAAGGTGACTGTGGGAAGAGGCTCCAGCAGAGAGTTCAGAGCAGGGATCTCAGCAGGGGCTCAGGGTCCCTCCTGCCCTGCCCTGCAAAAGCTGCTGGGCAAATTCCCTCCTTCACGAACCCAGAATTTCAGTGGGATCTGCATTAATTACCTGGTAATGGGTGGTGCCAGCCCCCAGCCAGGTCTGCAGGCTCGGCAGTGGGATACAAATGAAGCGTTTTGGGCAGGAGAAGAAATGCAGTGTTATATTCCTGTTTTGTTCTCATTAGTTCTGTTTTATATAAATAGTAACTGTGCAGGGTGTAATACATCCTCTGCTGTCAGGATTTATCAGGGAGCTGCTCTGGCTGGGCAATTGCTCTGTGAAAAATTAAGGGGTTTGCCTCATTCTATCAACATGTTTTGGTTTCACTGGTGAATAAAAATAGATTTTTAAATAACAGCCACATAAAGTAATAAAACCCAGAACAGAGCCTATTTTCCATCCAGAGGTGGATTCAGCTGGAATAGATCACAGGGTAATTAATTACTGAGGACCATTATTAGGAATACAACTAAAAAGTCTAATGAATGTTGTGGTGATTTTTAATTTCTTTCAGCCAGCTGTGAGATGTCAGCTGGCTTTTCATAGGGCTGTGTGGAGGGGAGGGGATAACAAAAAGTCACTTTGCACTCTGGGAATGCAGCAGCTGTGCCTGGGAGCTGTGCAAACCTCTGGGACTGGGGGCACAGAACTGGCTGGCTCTAGAACATTCTGCAGCTCTGAGAGCAGCTTCTTCCTGCTTGTGGCACTTCTGCCCTGGGAGGTCCAGTCTGGCTTGGTGGTTCCCAGTTCAGTCCCTGCTCTGGGTTTGGGGCTGTTTCTGCTGGAGGAAGGTCCCTGAGGGTGTGTTGGGGTCATTCACTCCAAACCTGCCCCAGGAGCTGATCCCTCCCCAGGAACGTGCAGCCCCACCCTGGCACTGCAGTGTGTGGGGTCAGGCTCCAGGATCCCAAAAACAGAGATCCCAGAAGGGTGTGGGTTGGGAGAGACCTCAAATCCCATCCCATTATCCCATCCCATTATCCCATTATCCCATTATCCCATCCCATTATCCCATTATCCCATTATTCCATCCCATCCCATCCCATCCCACCCCATCCCATCCCATCCCATCCCATCCCATCCCATCCCATCCCATCCCATCCCACCTCCCACTGTCCCAGTGTCCAGCCTGGCCTTGGGCACTGCCAGGGATCCAGGGGCAGCCACAGCAAATCTGGGAATTCTATTCACCCTCCCAGGGAAGGATTTCTCCCCAGTGTCTGATTCAAACCAACCCACCTCCAGTTTAAAACCAGCCCAGCCCAGCCTGGGGTTCTTTGATATGAATATTTCTGGAGATGGAGGATCCAGACTTGTCCAGGGCCCTGTGACAAAGCTGTAATCCCACAAATTGCAGGATTTCCTCCTGATCTCAGCCTCCAAATATTTGTAGAGCTGTGGATAATCCCTGCACCTGCTGCTGGCTGTGTGTGCACACCCTGCACCTCTGAGGATGTTCACAGCACATCTGAGAGAAATCATTTCAATTAACAACAGAACACCACAGGAGCCTTCAGTTTAAATTTCACATTTCACATCCGCTCTGTCACTTTGGGAACCCCTGGATTTGGCTCATGGAACATCCCAGCTTGGGTCTGGTTTGGTTTCTGGGATTCCCTGTGCAAAGATCCTTTCATGCAAAGGCTTTGTGGCACCAGAGCCCAGCCAACCTTTTGTGCTGCTGCATTTATTTGGAGCAGTTCCTGCCAGAGCTCTCTGAGCTCTCAATCAGAGGCTGCTGGAAGCAGGGGAATATTCCTGCCTTTTTTGGGTGCTCTCCCATGGAACCCCAACAGCAAAACCTTCAGCTGTGTCTTGAATGCCCATAACCAACAAGGATATTGGGGAAAAATGTTCTTAAACAGTCATTTTTCCCCTTTTGCAGCACGTCTTTAATAAAAAAATGAGACATCTGAATGAATTTTATATGTTCCCTGAACTGCTGCAGCCTTTGAAATAGCTCAGCTTGAGGTTTTAGTCAATATAAATGGAGACATTTAAAAAATCTGTGTGCTCTTCTGTCAATAAGAGATGGCAAAAGGCTAAAGGGATGAAAATAGCGAGTGCAGGCAGAGCTGCAGCCAGTGCAGAGCAGCCTCCACTGAGAACAGGCACTGCTAACAGGAATAGAGGGGCTGGGCAGGGATCTATGGCAGGGCTGGTGCTAAAGAAAACCCTTTGCTGCATTCCATTGGGAATAAATTAGTGGCTAAACCTTATCAAAGCCCAGCCTGGTCTGATTTCTGAAACATGAATAAGTAAAATAATTGGAGCATTTTGCAAATATTATTAATAGGAGTGAGTGAGGGAGAATCACAGGATCAGGGAATCATCAAGGTCAGAAAAGCCCTGTAAGATCAAGGGTGAGCAGCAGCCCAGCAACCTCACTGTGGTCACCCGTGGGCTGTGTCACTACAGCCATGGTCAGTACAGCCATGGTCACTCCTGGGCTGTGTCACTACAGCCATGGTCAGTACAGCCATGGTCACTCCTGGGCCGTGGTCACCCCTGGGCCGTGGTCACCCCTGGGCCATGGTCACCCCTGGGCTGTGGTCACTGAGACATAGTGACCCCTGGGCCATGGTCACTACAGCCATGGTCAGTACAGCCATGGTCACTCCTGGGCCATGGTCACTCCTGGGCCATGGTCACCCCTGGGCTGTGGTCACTGAGCCATGGTCACTCCTGGGCCATGGTCACTCCTGGGCCATGGTCACTCCTGGGCTGTGTCACTACAGCCATGGTCAGTACAGCCATGGTCACTCCTGGGCAATGGTCACTACATCCCTGGTCACCCCTGGGCCATGGTCACCCCTGGACCCTGTCCCTGCCCCTGAGGGGTCTCTCAGGAGCGGTGCAGGGCTGGTACCCAGAGCTGGGAGGGAATTCCTGTGGGAATCCATGAACAGCTCCTTGGAGCTGTCACTGGAGCTGCAGGGAGCTGAAACCACCCTGGTGCTCCTGCAGCATCCGAGCAGAGCCCTGGGGCAGCTCTGGAGCCCTGGGGCTCCTGAGGGGCTGGAGGAGCAGGGCAGTGCTGGGAACACACCAGCAGGAACCTGAGAATGGGGCAGAAGGGGTTAAAGTAATAGTGGGGGTTCTCACAGGGATCGGCTGGTGCCACAGCTTGGCTTGTCATTAGTGTGGGTGACAAAACCCTGATGTGTGCCATTTGTCCTGGTCCTGGGAAGGATTTCATGCCATGGGTCAGACCCATCTCAGCTCCTGAACAATTCTGCATCCGACCCCTTTGGCAGGGCTGCAGTCCAGCCCTGGGTGTCCTGGAGGTCTTGTGGTGTGCACAAGACTGAGTCAGCTCAGGGACTCCCATCAGCTGGGGATGGAATCCTTCCTTAGATCCAATCCCATCAGCTGGGGATGGAATCCTTCCTTGGATCCAATCCCATCGGGGGGTATGGAATCCTTCCTGGGATCCAATCCCATCAGCTGGGGGGGGTTAAATCCTTCCTTGGATCCAATTCCATCAGCTGGGGATGGAATCCTTCCTTGGATCCAATTCCATCAGCTGGGGGGGGTTAAATCCCTCCTTAGATCCAATCCCATCAGCTGGGGGATGGAATCCTTCCTTGGATCCAATCCCATCAGCTGGGGATGGAATCCTTCCTTGGATCCAATCCCATCAGCTGTGGGGATGGAATCCTTCCTGGGATCCAATTCCATCAGCTGTGGGGATGGAATCCTTCCTGGGATCCAATCCCATCGGGGGGTATGGAATCCTTCCTGGGATCCAATCCCATCAGCTGGGGGGGGTTAAATCCTTCCTTGGATCCAATCCCATCAGCTGGGGATGGAATCCTTCCTGGGATCCAATCCCATCAGCTGTGGGGATGGAATCCTTCCTGGGATCCAATCCCATCGGGGGGTATGGAATCCTTCCTGGGATCCAATCCCATCAGCTGGGGGGGGTTAAATCCTTCCTTGGATCCAATTCCATCAGCTGGGGATGGAATCCTTCCTTGGATCCAATTCCATCAGCTGGGGGGGGTTAAATCCCTCCTTAGATCCAATCCCATCAGCTGGGGGATGGAATCCTTCCTTGGATCCAATCCCATCAGCTGGGGATGGAATCCTTCCTTGGATCCAATCCCATCAGCTGTGGGGATGGAATCCTTCCTGGGATCCAATTCCATCAGCTGTGGGGATGGAATCCTTCCTGGGATCCAATCCCATCAGCTGGGGATGGAATCCTTCCTGGGATCCAATCCCATCGGGGGGGTATGGAATCCTTCCTGGGATCCTTCCCATGAGCTGTGGGGATGGAATCCCTCCTTGAAATCAATCCCATCAGCTGGGGATGGAATCCCTCCTGGGATCCAATCCCATCGGGGGGTTATGGAATCCTTCCTGGGATCCAATCCCATCAGCTGTGGGGATGGAATCCTTCCTTGGATCCAATGCCATCAGCTGGGGGATGGAATCCTTCCTGGGATCCAATTCCATCAGCTGGGGATGGAATCCTTCCTGGGATCCTTCCCATCAGCTGTGGGGATGGAATCCTTCCTTGGATCCAATTCCATCAGCTGGGGGATGGAATCCCTCCTTGGATCCAATCCCATCAGCTGGGGGATGGAATCCTTCCTTGGATCCAATTCCATCAGCTGGGGGGGGTTAAATCCTTCCTTGGATCCAATTCCATCAGCTGGGGGGGGTTAAATCCCTCCTTAGCTCCAATCCTTGGGATGGGTCAGTGTTTGAGTTAATACCAGACTGAGCGGGCTGGGACTGTCCTTTCCCAGATCCCTGAGCCAGCTGGTTGGACAGGAACAGAAGTTCCCTGGTCTCCTGAGGGGCTGGGACTCTGCTCTGTAAACCAAAACCGAGCCCCTCATCGTGCTCCCTAAGCAGCAAATGCTGCTCCCTGTCATTTGGTTGGGCTTTTTGTGGATTCTGCAGGCTGGTTTGGGAAGTGGAGCTTTGTTCTGCTTTTCTCCTCGTCAGGTGGGGACCTGGGGAAGGCTGGAACTTCCAAAATCCCAGCTCTAGGCAGAGCCTGGTTAGTGGGAGTGGTGTCCCAGCTCACCCCTGCTCTTCCTGCTGCCATTCCCTGTGGGAAAAACACAACTGGGTGCAGCAGAAATGGGGAGAGAAGATGATCCATGGATTCATGGTCACGATGGAATGAGCAGTGATCGTTCTTCAGAGGATTCCATAGAGCCCCAGACTGGTTTGGGTTGGAAGGGACCTCAAATCCCCTCCAGTGCCACCTCCCACTGTCCCAGCTGCTCCAGCCCAGTGTCCAGCCTGGCCCTGGGCACTGCCACAGCTGCTCTGGGCAAAGTCCTGGTTATCTTTCCTCTTCATCCCACCCAGTGCTGTCCCTGCATTCCTGGCACCTTCTGCATTCTCCTTTCCCCCCCAGGAGCCCATTCCCATGGAAACTTCCTCATCAGTGCAGCTCATCTCAAAGAAATAATTGGCATGAGGAGGATCTATGGAAAACATATTCCTGTGTAATTAGGCAAAAAGCACCTGTTCTTCCTTCAGTGGGCACCAGGCAGTGGATGAGCTCTAATAGTGCTGTTTGCAAATATCAAATAATAATGGCAAGTGTGACAATAATGAAGTAAGTAATCAGAGGAGCTGTTGAGTACAGGTGCCTCCATTTACAGCTCTTTCATCAAAGAGAAAATTAAGCGCTCTCAGAATATTATGGCAAATTGCTGCTGTTCCATGACTGCTAATCAGGTGGAGTGTATAAATGCAACAGGAAAAGTCTTGGGCAGCAATTATGGCTGTGGGTGATTAGCACTCGGAGCACACCCTGGGACAGGAGCCGGCTCCTTTCTCTGCCTGCAGATGGAAGTGCTTGTCACAAACACCAGCAGCACCTCTGAGGTCTGGGAGATGGGGCAGGGCAGAGAATTCCAGAATTGCTGGGGCTGGCAGAGAGCTCCATTCCAATGATCATCGTTCCAACCCCACCATTCCCACCGAACCACGCATGGAGACTGACCCAGGGAAGGGCTGGAGCCGGGCCAGGGAGGCTCAGGCTGGATTTTGGGGAAGGTTCTTCCCTCCCCCAGAGGTGCTGGCACTGCCCAGGCTCCCCAGGGAATGGTGACATTGCCAAGGCTGCCAGAGCTCCAGTTTGGACACCAGGGATGGCAGGGTGGATTGTGCAGGGCCAGGGGCTGGGATGATCCCTGTGGGTCACTCCATCTCAGGATATTCCAGGATTTCAGATTTTACTCCATTTTCTGACCGTTTTCAGGATGGCAGCTCCCCCCTGCCCCGGGCGCAGCCACAGGTCCCTGCTGTGTCCCACAGCCCTCTCAGAGCTTGGATCCCCCCTCCCAGGGTGGGTGTGGGCTGGGCAGGGCAGTGCCTGACTCTGCTGGCCCCCCTCAGCCGAGCTCCAGGTGTTGTCCCTGCCAGGGCCTGGGAAGTGTCCTGGGTTTGGGTGGCACAGGGGCATCCTTCCATTCATGGAATCGTTGAAAGACCCCTAAGCCCATCCAGTCCCACCCCTTCCCCAGCTCTGCCAAAGCCACCCCTAACCCGTGTCCCCAAGTGCCACAAGTTTTTGGGACTTTTCCAGGCACCAGGGGCTCTGAGCATCCTCCCTGCTCTGCCCCAAAGTCTGAGCCTCCTGTTCTCCAGGGCCTTTCCTCAGGCCAGGCCCTCGTGCCTGGGAGCAGCCTGGAGTCATGGTTAGCATGGTGGAGAAGGACTGGCTTTGGCTGATATAACGGTGATATAATAAAATAATCCCATTATAAACCCATCTGTACCTCTGCTCCTTCCCAGCTCCAATCCCAGCTCTGGGAGGGTGGATGTTCTGATCCCAGGGCTGGGACGGTGGATGCTCCAATCCCAGATCTGGGAGGGTGGATGTTCTGATCCCAGAGCTGGGAGGGTGGATGCTCTAATCCCAGATCTGGGAGGGTGGATGTTCTAATCCCAGCTCTGGGAGGGTGGATGCTCCAATCCCAGAGCTGGGAGGGTGGATGCTCTAATTCAGATCTGGGAGGGTGGATGCTCCAATCCCAGATCTGGCAGGGTGGATGTTCCAATCCCAGGGCTGGGAGGGTGGATGCTCCGATCCCAGAGCTGGGAGGGTGGATGCTCTAATCCCAGATCTGGGAGGGTGGATGCTCTAATCCCAGCTCTGGCAGGGTGGATGCTCTAATCCCAGATCTGGGAGGGTGGATGCTCTAATCCCAGCTCTGGCAGGGTGGATGCTCTAATCCCAGATCTGGGAGGGTGGATGCTCTAATCCCAGCTCTGGCAGGGTGGATGCTCTAATCCCAGCTCTGGCAGGGTGGATGATCTCATCCCTGGTACAAACCAGCCCCTGCAGCTCCCTGGCTGCTCCAGGCAGCTCTGGCCCCTCAGGGCTGCTCTGCTCTGCTCGCAGGCTGAGCCCAGCTCCGTGCTCAGAGCCTGTAAGGGTTGGTCAGAAGTTTCTCTGATCTGCCTCACGACCATTATCAGAGACTGAGACCCAGGACCCCACCCTTGCTCTGGAGCTGAGTTCTGCCTGGCTGAGGTGGATCCTGCCCAGCACTGTCTGTAGCTGTGCTGGTGCTGCCATGGTATGAGCAGGGCTCTGCTTATAGCTCCTGTTCCAGCACCTCTTACCTGGAGCAATGATCTCCACACACAACAGTCCATAAATCTCCCACCTTTAGGCCAGAGGCCACTGGCTTTGGCAAAGGACTATAAAAAGTGACTTTCCTGAAGAGACTCTGAGGTCTCTTTCTCCCCAAGGGATCAAAGACACTTCTCACTGGACAGCCACGAGGATGTGTCCTGTCTGTTGGCAGCTACATCCCATCCTTTCTCCCTCTCTCTTCTATTGCAAACTGAATTGTTGACACACAATAAACTGCACTGCTGCTTTCTGCTGAATAAAACCTGAGTCTTGCTCTTGTCTCCTGCACCCCGGGGTCGAAGGAGCCCTCACAGCTCTGGCTGGGGTTGGGTGGATTTGACAGAGCCCAGCTCAGCCCAGAGCTGGTGGCAGCACCTCCCTTGGCAGCTCTGCTGCTCCTGCTGCTGATGTCCCCTCCGGGGCCACTTCACTCTGGCAGCTTTGCAGAGCTGTGTCTTAATTTGTGCCAGCTGCTGGCAGCGCTGCTCCACACCCCTCGTGCCTGCTCTCCTTGGGCTGCAGCCACAGCACTGGAGAGTCCTTCTGAGCAGATGGAGAGGGGAGGGAGGGAGGAATCTGCTGGTAAAATGTTTGTTAGAGCAGGAGCAGGGTTTGTCTCTTCAGGGGTTTGAGCCTCTCCAGGAAGATGCTGCGGTGGTTTCTGCATCTTGGTTGGAAAAACCCTCTCAGAGCATCGAGTCCAACCCTTCCCAACACCTCCAGGGCCACTCTGTGCCCAAGTGTCACATCTACATGTGTTAAATCCCTCCAGGGACGGGCACTGCCACCCTCCCTGGGCACTTCCAACCCCTGAGCTCCCTTTCCATGGGGAAATTCCTCCTAAAATCCCCCCTGAGCCTCCCCTGGCCCAGCCTGAGGCCGTTCCCTCTCCTCCTGTCCCTGTCCCTGTTCCCAGAGCCCGACCCCCCCAGTGTCCCCTCCTGGCAGGGAGTTGTGCAGAGCCACAAGGGCCCTGAGCCTCCTTTGCTGCAGCTGAGCCCTGCCCAGCTCCTCAGGAATTCTCCAGCCCCTTCCCAGCTCCTCAGGAATTCTCCATTCCCTGCCCAGCTCCTCAGGAATTCTCCATTCCCTTCCCAGCTCCTCAGGAATTCTCCATTCCCTTCCCAGCTCCTCAGGAATTCTCCAGCCCCTTCCCAGCTCCTCAGGAATTCTCCATTCCCTGCCCAGCTCCTCAGGAATTCTCCATTCCCTGCCCAGCTCCTCAGGAATTCTCCAGCCCATTCCCAGCCCATTCCCTGCCCAGCTCCAGCCCCTCCCTGTCCTTCCTGAGCCGAGGAACCCAAAGCTGACCCTGCTCGGAGCTCTGCTCGTTCCCGGGGGGTTCCAGGGCCTCGTGGGTCACTCTGTGTGACAGAACCAGGAAATCATTCCAGCTGCTCTCAGACACCTGGGCTGTCCCTTCCCCACTGAACAACTACTCCAGAGTTTTTTCCACTGTCCCAGGTGCTCCAGCCCCAGTGTCCAGCCTGGCTTGGAAACCTCCAGGGATCCAGGGGCAGCCACAGCTGCTCTGGGAATCTGTGCCAGGGCCTGCCTCCCTCACTGTGTAAAACTATAAATATAAATATATAAAAATATATAAATATAGATATAAATATAGATATAAATATAGGTATAAATATAGATATAGATATAGATATAAATATAAATATAAATATAAATATAAATATAAATATAAATATAAATATAAATATATAGATAAATATATAAATATATATAAAAATAAAAACATATAAATATATATAAAGATAAAAATATATAAATAAATATAAATAAATAAAAATAAAAATAAAAATAAAAATAAAAATAAAAATAAAAATAAAAATAAAAATAAAAATAAAAATAAAAAATAGAAATAGAAATTGAAATAGAAATAGAAATATAGAAATATACATAAAGATAAAAATATATAAATATACATAAAGATAAAAAAAAAAATTAAAAAAAAAATAAATAAATATAAATATAAATATAAATATAAATATAAATATAAATATAAATATAAATATAAATATAAATATAAATATAAATATAAATATAAATATAAATATAAATATAAATATAAATATAAATATAAATATAATCTCTTCTCTCCCAGGCCAAACCATCACCCTTTGTTCTATTGCCACAGGCAATATATTGCTAAAATATTTGTCCCCATCCCCCTGGATGAAGCAGGACAGGAAGACTCGAGGTCCACAAAACCCATCTGAGAGTGGAACAGTGAACAAACTGCATTTATTTACTTTACCAATGAGAAAAGGCCCTGATTTCATCTCTACCTGAGCACTGCCGGGGGAGAAGATGCCTGAAAACAAAGGTCTCTGATTTATCAGACAAAGGTACAACAAGGTCCAGTGCCCAGGAGCAGCAGCCAAACATGCTTGAAATGGAGAAAAAACAATTTTAACGCTGAGCAAATCAGACCAGAATATCCAAGGGACGGTTCCTCTCACTGGAACTCCACTCAAAGGCAGGATGCAATTCCCTGTGAGCCTGAGGGAGGGGAGAGCCCAGGCCTGGGCAGGCTCAGCTCCTGCCTCTGAGCACCCTGGAGCCAAGGGAGGGCAGGGCTGGCTGGGATACTGGGAATTCCTGGGTGGGATACTGGGAACTGGGAATTCCTGGATGGGATACTGGGAATTCCTGGGTGGGATACTGGGAATTCCTGGGTGGGATACTGGGAACTGGGAATTCCTGGGTGGGATACTGGGAATTCCTGGGTGGGATGTTGGGAACTGGGAATTCCTGGGTGGGATGTTGGGAACTGGGAATTCCTGGGTGGAATATTGGGAACTGGGAATTCCTGGATGGGATGTTGGGAACTGGGAATTCCTGGATGGGATATTGGGAACTGGGAATTCCTGGATGGGATGTTGGGAACTGGGAATTCCTGGGTGGGCTGGGATTGCCAGAGCAGCTGTGGCTGCCCCTGGATCCCTGGAATGCCCAAGGCCAGGCTGGACACTGGGGCAGTGGGAGGTGTCCCTGCCATGGCAGGGGGGCTCTGGGGGGGATTTGGGGTCTCTTCCATCCTGATCCATTCAGGGATTCCATGGGTCCCCCCAGGGCAGTGCCAGCCATGGAAACGCTGCCAACCCCTTCCCAAACCCTGGGGCAGTGCTGGGGCCTCAGACCTCCTCCAGTAAATATGGATTTCAAACTCTTTTCTTTGCCAGAATTGTTTGTGCATCACAGCAGCTCAGCTCCCTTTTTGTTTTTGCTGCTGGTGAAATCTGAATGCAAACCCTTCATCATCCCGGGTTTATTTATCTCTTTGCTGCTGATTTATTTGCTCCTTTCCTTCTCCCTTCCCCGCAGCTCCTGGGTGTCTGTGGGAAAGCAGAGATAAGTTAATCTGAACAAAACATGGAAACACTTGAAAAAGTCCTTCCCATCAAATTACAGGGAACAACATTTACTTTTCATCTCTCCTGCACATTTCCATGTCGGCTCTAATCACTCCCCACGTCAGGCAGCTCCTGCCAGGAGGATTTGTGGTCCTGGATCACTGGGCTGCACCCCCCAGAGATGAGCAGAACCCAGGAGTTGGGGATCAAAGGCACAAGGAACAAATCCTGGGAAAAAAGCAGGAGAAGGAGAGCTCTGCCCCCAGGGCTGTGTCTGGCTGGAAAATCTCACTGGAATATTTGAACCTGCTTTTATTTTAATGTTAAGGATTGTTCTGTTTCCTTGGAACGGTGAATGTTTTGTGATGAAGTTAAGCTGTGCTCTAACACCAACATGTGTTCAGGGCAGAGCTTTGGGAACACCCATGGGTTTGTTGTGGGGTGACAGGTTCAGGGCAGAGCTTTGGGAACACATATGGGTTTGTTGTGGGGTGACAGGTTCAGGGCAGAGCCTTTGGGAATGCCCATGGGTTTATTTATTGTGGGGTGAGAGGTGGGGTGACGCTGTGCCCCCAGCCCTGGGTGACCCCTGTGCCCCCCAGCTGTGCCCCCAGCCCTGGGGTGACTCCTGTGCCCCCAGCCCTGCCAGGGCTGTTCCCCAGCAGCACCCTGGGGCACAAGGACACAAAGTGAGGCTGGTGCTGGTGCCCCCAGGGGAGCCCAGGCCCCTGGTGCTGACAGAGCTGTGACAGCCTGGCTCTGTCACCCGTGTCCAGGCAGCTCCTCCTGTGGGGCAGGGCTGGGCTCATCCTGCTGTGCAGCCTCATGGCCTCGGGCTGAAGTGCCAGCTCCTTCTGGGAGTCTAAACCATCCTTTGAGTCTTTTAGGCCCTAAAATGGGGAAGGTTTACAGCATTCTGACCCAAAATGAGCTCTGGAGCCCAGGAGGGAGCTGTGCTTGCCCCCATGGGGTGACAGAGAAGCACAGAGTCCCAGAACAGCCTGGGTTGGGATGGAGTTAAATCCCACCCAGTGCCACCCCTGCCATGGCAGGGACACCTCCCACTGCCCCAGGTGCTCCAGCCCCAGTGTCCAGCCTGGCCTTGGGCACTGCCAGGGATCCAGGGCCTGCCCACCCTCCCAGAGAACAATTCCTTCCCAATATCCCATCCCTGCCCTCTGTGTTGGTCAGGAATGTGTTGAACCTTGTCCTGGCCAGCCCTGGCACAGCTCCCAGGGCAGGCTGCAGTCCCCATCCCTGCAGGGATTTAAATCCTGTGGATGTGGCACTTGGGGACACGGTTGGTGTGGCCTTGGCAGGGCTGGGAGAGCAGATGGACTCTGATCTCAGGGACCATTTCCAGTGTCACCTCTTCCATGAGTGTTTCCAGGAGAGGGAGCCCAGAATGGATGCAGGGACTCAGGGACTGGGGCTCCTGCGTGGCTGCAGAACCATCACCAGGTTTTTCAGCAGATCCTCTCCTCACCAGCCTCGTGTCCTGCCCCTTCCAGGTCACTGCAATGGGAGAAGCCTCTGCAGATGCCAGGGTTGGGAAGGACAGCACAGGAAAAGAGCCCCCTGCCCCCTGCAGCCCCATCCATGCTCCCTCTGCTCTGGGATTTGCCCAGTTCTGGGGTGGCTGCTGGAATGAACCCCCACCCCTTGCTGGAAGCACAGCACTGGGATTTGTGAAGTTGATGTGCATTTCTCCCTTTTCTCCATCCCTGCTCAGCAGCAAAATGAGAATCCATTCTGAGGCAGAGCTCTTGTAGCAAAAGCACTTCCCAGCCTGCCTGGAGACAAGCAGGGATGGATAATTTAAGCACTAAAATGGTTTTTGTGCCGTGGCTGGGAGTGCCTGGGAGAGCTGAGGCTCTCCCTCCCCAAATGCTGCCAGTGCTTCCCCAGAACTTCCTACAAACTTCCAAAGGGCCTTCATGGGGAGGAGGAGGAGAAGGATCCTCCCAGAGCCTTGGAAATGACCCAGAAGTTCTGGGAGTCAAAGTTTGCCCACCCTGAGTCATTTGAGGCTGTTCAGAGCAGCTGTGGCTGCCCCTGGATCCCTGGAATTCCCAGGAATTGGGAATTCCTGGCTGGGCTGGGATTGCCAGAGCAGCTGTGGCTGCCCCTGGATCCCTGGAATGCACAGGAATTTGGAATTCCTGGCTGGGCTGGAATTGCCAGAGCAGCTGTGGCTGCCCCTGGATCCCTGGCAGTGCCCAAGGCCAGGCTGGACACTGGGACAGTGGGAGGTGTCCCTGCCATGGCAGGGGTGGCACTGGGGGGGATTTGAGGTCCCTCCAAGCCAAGCCATTCCATGTTTCCATGATTCTATGAAAAGCTCAAGTTGGATGATGTCCATCCAGTCACAGGAAGATTTCTGTTGTTTTATCTCTTTGCTTTAAGGGTGGATATTTGCTGCCCTGGGCTGTGAGCTGCTCCACGTGCCAGCTGTGGCAGGGACAGGGCTGCTCCTGCTTTGGATAAACATGGGAGGGTTGGGAGCTTTCCAGCCAAGCTGGCTCCCAAGAAATCCAATTCTCTTCTGAGTTGCAGTTTATTTTAGAAGGTTCAGGAGTCTGTTCTTTTTTTGGCCCCAGAGCTCCAGGAGTGTTTGGACACCAGGGTGGACTGTGGGGTCTGTGCAGGGGCAGGGCTGGGTGGGTGATCCCTGCAGGTCCCTCCCAGCTCAGAACATTCCAGGATTCTGTGCTTTCCGAGGGCAGGGCTGTCTCACACATCATCCCAGCACTGTGGAAGCCGAGCTGATGAAACGATCTCAGAGAAATAAAAAATCTCATGTAGTCAGAGCTCAGAGAGAAAAAACCACCTCGTGCAAGGCTTCCCGGAGCGCTACAATCTCCTGGAAATAAATGAACAGATTGCCATGAATGAATAAACTGCTTAAGACACTAATTCACATTCAGGAGGCCACGGGGCTGGGGCTGGGTGAGGATGACAGAACTGTTTCCCTGTGATTGTTGCTGCATGGAGCTGGAGGAGGCAAACAGAAGGTGGCCGTGCTCTGCACACCAACTGCTGGGCACAGATGGCTCCCGGGGCTCCTGCCCACGGAAAGGAGCCAGGAGCTGAGCCAGCCCTGCTCCCTGCTCGGGAACAGCGTCTGCAGGGCGGGCTGGGGGGAAGAGCTCTGCCTGCTGAGACAGCGAGCGGGGAGCTGGGCCAGGCAGGCTCAGGCTGGATTTTGGGGAAGGTTCTTCCCTCCCCCAGAGGTGCTGGCACTGCCCAGGCTCCCCAGGGAATGGTGGGGATGCCCAGGGTGGGATTTTTTGGGGGGTCTGTGCAGGGACAGGGGTTGGGATGATCCTGGGGTCCCAATTCAGGATATTCCATGGTTTTGTGATTCTAAGAGAAAATATGGGAAATTTGGGCCATGCACTCTCTGGGCCATTGGGGAAAGCTGTGGGCACAGCACAGGTTTGGGATGGTGATCAGGGAATGCTTTAGTGCCCCTCTGCTCATTCCAGTGTTTCTGTGCAGCTGTAACTGCTCAGGGTGGGCTGTCCTCAGAACCAGGGCAGGTGGAGTCGGACTGGGGCTGCCATGGGCCCTTGGCATGGCCGCTGTCCATGGTACCCACCCATGGTACCTGTCCATAGTACCTGTCCATGGAATCCATCTATGGTACCTGTCCATGGAATCCATCTATGGTACCTGTCCATGGAATCCATTCATGGCACCTGTCCATGGAATCCATCTATGGTACCTGTCCATGGTACCTGTCCATGGAATCCCTCTATGGTACCTGTCCGTGGTATCCATCCATGGTACCTATCCATGGTACCTGTCCATGGAATCCATCTATGGTACCTGTCCATGGAATCCATCTATGGTACCTGTCCATGGTACCTGTCCATGGCACCTGTCCATGGTATCCACCCATGGTACCTGTCCATGGTACTGTCCATGGAATCCATCTATGGTACCCGTCCATGGAATCCATCCATGGTACCTGTCCATGGAATCCATCCATGGCGCCTGTCCATGGTACCTGTCCATGGAATCCCTCTATGGTACCTGTCCGTGGTATCCATCCATGGTACCTGTCCATGGTACCTGTCCATGGAATCCATCTATGGTACCTGTCCATGGAATCCATCTATGGTACCTGTCCATGGTACCTGTCCATGGAATCCATCTATGGTACCTGTCCATGGCACCTGTCCATGGTATCCACCCATGGTACCTGTCCATGGTATCCACCCATGGTACCTGTCCATGGTACTGTCCATGGAATCCATCTATGGTACCCGTCCATGGAATCCATCCATGGTACCTGTCCATGGAATCCATCTATGGTACCCGTCCATGGAATCCATCCATGGTACCTGTCCATGGAATCCATCTATGGTACCTGTCCATGGAATCCACCCATGGTAGCTGTCCATGGAATCCATCTATGGTACCCGTCCATGGAATCCATCCATGGTACCTGTCCATGGAATCCATCCATGGTACCTGTCCATGGAATCCATCTATGGTACCCGTCCATGGAATCCATCCATGGTACCTGTCCATGGAATCCATCTATGGTACCTGTCCATGGAATCCACCCATGGTAGCTGTCCATGATACCTGTCTGTGGTTAAACCCAGCCCCACATCCCTCATTCCCTCTGGTTAAATCCAGCCCCACATCCCTCATCCCCAGTGCTTAAACCCAACCCCACATCCCTCATCCTCTCTGGTTAAACCCAGCCCCACATCCCTCATTCCCTCTGGTTAAACCCAACTCCACATCCCTCATTCCCTCTGGTTAAACCCAACCCCACATCCTCCATCCCCTCTGGTTAAATCCAGCCCCACATCCCTCATCCCCAGTGCTTAAACCCAACCCCACATCCCTCATCCTCTCTGGTTAAACCCAGCCCCACATCCCTCATTCCCTCTGGTTAAACCTAGCCCCACATCCCTCATCCTCTCTGGTTAAACCCAACTCCACATCCTCCATCCCCTCTAGTTAAACCCAGCCTCACATCCCTCATCCTCTCTGGTTAAACCCAGCCCCACATCCTGGATCCCCCCTGGTTAAACCCAGCCCCGGGTCCTGCCTGTGTTTGGAGCTCTGGTGGCCTGAAGGGTGTCTGGCCCTTCCAAAGAGCCCTGCTTGCTGTGCAGCAGCCCCAGGCAGGGCTTTGGAGGGCTCTGGGCTCTGAGATAAGCCAGTTCTGCTGGTGCCAGGAGCAGCTGCTTCCCAGCACCGACAAATGGGGATTTGATGAGTTCCTGGAGATGACAAAATGGACTGAAGATAAAGATCTGTGTGAGAGAACCATTCAGTGCAGTTTAGTTATTGAAATCCTCGAGCTGAACTGCTCAGTGCTGAGGGGAGGGGCTGCTCAGGCTCGGGGGGCACTGGGGACACTGATGCTGCTTTTGGGGAGCCGTGGGGTCTCAGTGAGCAGAGCCCATGCTGACCCAGAGCAGGACCCTGACCCCCAGAGCAGGATCCTGGCATCTGGAGCAGCACCCTGACCCCAGAGCATCACCCTGACCCCAGAACAGCATCCTGACCCCAGAGCATCACCCTGACCCCAGAGCAGGATCCTGACCCCCAGAACAGCACCCTGACCCCAGAGCATCACCCTGACCCCAGAGCAGGATCCTGACCCCAGAGCATCACCCTGACCCCAGAGCATCACCCTGACCCCAGAGCAGGATCCTGACCCCAGAACAGCACCCTGACCCCCAGAGCATCACCCTGACCCCAGAGCAGGATCCTGACCCCCAGAGCAGCACCCTGACCCCAGAGCAGGATCCTGACCCCAGGCAGCACCCTGACCCCAGAGCATCACCCTGACCCCAGAGCAGGACCCTGACCCCAGAGCAGGACCCTGATCCCCAGAACAGGACCCTGACCCCAGAGCATCACCCTGACCCCAGAGCAGGACCCTGATCCCCAGAGCAGGACCCTGACCCCAGAGCAGGACCCTGATCCCCAGAGCAGGACCCTGACCCCAGAGCATCACCCTGACCCCAGAGCAGGACCCTGATCCCCAGAGCAGGACCCTGACCCCAGAGCAGGACCCTGACCCCCAGAGCATCACCCTGACCCCAGAGCATCACCCTGACCCCAGAGCAGCACCCTGACCCAGAGCATCACCCTGACCCTCACAGCAGGATCCTGCCATCCCTCTGGCCTTCCCCTGCCCTCCCCCCGGTCAGGTGCTTCCAAGCCCCTCCAAAGTCTTTGTGCCAAGCCCTCAGGACACGGATTCTCTTGGTGGCCTGGACACTGTCGGGCTGTCCGGGGGGTTTTCTCGATTAAACCCACTGTTCCATATTGAAATGCAATTAACACTCCATTATTTCCCATCAAAGGCTCCTTGAGGCCGGTGGCTGGTTGGCAGGAGGTGACTAAAGCACGGGAAATGGTGTTTGGGTGGGGTGGTGCCTGCTCTGGCTGTTATCCCCAGCTTTTAGCAGCTCCCATAGAGGGATTTCTCTGCTGTTGGATTTGATGGTGGTGGCCTTGCACAAATATCCCCAAATTACTTCTGAATCCCTCTATCTGCACCATCTGACAGCAGCGATTCTATTATGCATCAGCTGAAAACGCATTTGATTTGTATTAAACTTCTTTGAGGATCTTTCTGCTATTTAATCTCCTTGAGAGTGGAAGACAAGCGGAATATTGAGGTCATGGAAGAGTGGGAGAGCAAAGAGAAATGTGGTCCTGGAAGAGCAGGTGGGTGGGAGCTGTGCCTTTTTCCTTAAATCAAGTGCAGGAGAAGCTTTCCAGCCCGACTCTGGAGGATTTCCAGGCAGCACAGTAGCTATTTTTATTAAACTGTTTTCCTGAACAGCTGCCTACTCAGGAGTGTCCCTCTGCATTTACTTTCTGTCTCAATAGTCCTTTGGTAATAGAACACAGTCATTTAGGCTGGGATAAAAAAGGGAATTAAAATACCTAACATATCCACAGGGCTGGGTTTTCTCGGTGCTTGGCTGCTGTGGGGAGTTGAGTTTAACTCCTAATTACATGGTAGGGTTTGCAGCTCGGCACTGTTGGTGCTTTTTAGTAAATTCTCAATGGCAATTCTTAAACAAGGCTCTGGAGCTGCTTTGGGGAGAGAAGAGAAGAGAAGAGAAGAGAAGAGAAGAGAAGAGAAGAGAAGAGAAGAGAAGAGAAGAGAAGAGAAGAGAAGAGAAGAGAAGAGAAGAGAAGAGAAGAGAAGAGAAGAGAAGAGAAGAGAAGAGAAGAGAAGAGAAGAGAAGAGAAGAGAAGAGAAGAGAAGAGAAGAGAAGAGAAGAGAAGAGAAGAGAAGAGAAGAGAAGAGAAGAGCACTGGAACTGGAGCCCATGGAATGTTTTTGTTACCTGGGTGAGATTTGCACTTGTGCACAGGAGGTAGAACAGGAAATGTCTTTACAGAACATCTGAGGGGCTGGTCAGTGTGACAAGGTTACCCATGGCCAAATCATGAAACTGAGGCTTTACTCAGCACTCAGCACAGTCTGAGTCCCCTCACCAGCATTTTTAATTCTCCAGTTTGAAACTTTGGTTGCCAAGATCAGCACAAACCTGTCAGCACAGGGCTCCTCCCTGGGGCTCCTCTGGGGAGATGCTGCTCACAGCCTGGATCCATTCCACAGCTGGCCCAAGGAGGGGCCTGGGGCAGCTCTTCCTGCCTTCCCAACAGCTGCTGGTGCCAGACCTGCTCTGCTGTGGGATTTCTAACTCATTTCTGTGCTTATCCTCCTGCATATCCCCCATGCTCATTCCCTTTTTTCAGTAAACATGAATTTCATCCCTGAATGTGACCAGAGCTGCTCATTCCTCTTGGGATTAGGGCAGAAATCTCAGAGCTTTCAGTCTAACAGCTAGGTCATGGTGCCCAGAGATTTACTGGTTCTTGCTGGTAAATTTCAAATGTGTATTTTCCTCTCCAGGTGAGCATCCCATCTCTCCCAGCCTGGCTCCAGAGGGGCTCCACTGGAGCAGCTCCATGCTCTCCTCTGGACTCTCTCCAGCTCCACATCCTCCCTGTGCCCAGACCTGGGCACTCAAGCTGATCAATTACCCATTTAAAAAAATCTATGAAATACCCATTAAATGGTTGGGTTTGCTGATCTTGGAGGTCTTTTCCAACCTAGATGGTTCTGTGAGGATTCCCTTGCTCAGCAGCAGCCACAGCAGTGGAGCAGGATGGAGTGGGAGGGGACAGGGCACAGGGAGGGGACAGCTCATCCCATTTATCCCATTCCTGTTCGCTGGAGCTGTGGGAGGTGGGGCTGTGCAGGGCAGAGCCCAGAGCTGATGCCCCTGAATGTCCCCATCTCCCAGGGAATGTGTCTTGGGTGCAACACAGGATATACCAGAACTGTGAATTCTGTCCCATCTGTTACCCCAGCTGGGGCAGTGCCCCTGATCTCCTGGCACACATTATCTGCTCATGGACCATCTTTAAACCAGCTGGGCAATCATCTTTATCTTCCCACAGCCCATCCTCCCTCCAGGAGATATCTCCTGTTCATGGCCAGTGAGTCCAGGGCATGACTGATAAAATTCCATCATCCCATGGGAGATGCTCCAGCCAGGGGAGGAGCCAAGCCTTTCCTACCCAGATAAAAACTGAGATTTGGGACACCAAGGCACCTTCTTTCCACTGGATTCCAGAGGAAAACCAGACCTTTGCACATCATCCCTGGAGCTTCAGAGGAAACTGCACCTTCTCCAGGAGCACTGCTCCAGCTGAACCACATCTGCCCCTGCAGGAGGATGCAGCCACCATTGAATGGGACTGTGCCAACACCCTGACTGACTGACGGGTGTCAGCTTGGATTCTGACTCTGGCAGGGCTGGGATTGTTCTGTGTAATACTGCATTGCTATTTTAATTTTCCTAGTGAAGAACTGTTATTCCTAATTCCCATATCTTTGCCTGAGAGCCCCTTCATTTCAAAATTATAATAATAATTTGGAGGGAGGGGGTTTCCATTCTCCATTTCAAGGAGAAGCTCCTGCCTTTATTGGCACACACCTGTCCTTCACACCAGGACAGAATGCTGGGTTGGGCCATTCCCAACCCTTCACCGTGTGACATGGCTCACTTCTATCCAAACCCCACACCCAGTGGTCCAATTCTCATTTTTGGCAGCCTCAGCTGCTCAGAGCTGCAGAGCTGCTGCCCCTCGCTCTGGGCACGCTGAGCTGGCACCCATCTCTCTGTCCAGCTGCTCATCAGGGGGCTCAGGGCATTTTCTCACTTCCTGATGAGTAATCTGTGCCAAGCTCCCTGCCTGGCTCTGAGGAGCAGAGCAGCTCCATCCATCAGAGCAGAGGTGCTGGGGGAAGTTTCCTGGGCTGTCAGCACACATCCCACCCTGGGAGAGCCTGGGGACCCCTCCTGCCTGCCAGGCCAGGGCTGGGGGCACAGCAGAGAGATGCAGAGCTGTAAATAGCACACAGGGCTGTGCCTTGGTCCCTGCAATGCCAAAAGCCTCAAAATTCAGGGTAGAGCTCCCCAAACGCTCTGCAGAACTGGAGCTTGCTGTGTGGGGGGTGCACACAGTGACAAAGCATTTTTATTTTAGGAATTACTAATTTTTAAAGCCCCCCCCAGTGCCACCCCTGCCATGGCAGGGACACCTCCCACTGTCCCAGTGTCCAGCCTGGCCTTGGGCACTGCCAGGGATCCAGGGGCAGCCACAGCTGCTCTGGCAATCCCAGCCCACCCAGGAATTCCCAGTTCCCAACATCCCATCCATCCCTGCCCCTGCCAGTGTCCCATTCCCTGTGTCCTGTCCCTCCATCCCTGTCCCCAGCCCCCAGCAGGGCCTGTCCCCCTGTCCCAGTGCAGGAGCTGGGGAAGCTCAGAGGGTTTTGTCTCCTCGTTATCACCCCCAGAACGCTGCAGGGCTGGGACTGGGGGTTTCTACAGTTCATTTCTACAGTTTCTAGTTCATTTTTCTTCATTAGTTTGTCCTTGCAGAAGTCCCCAGCCCAGCCCAGGAACCCTGGGGACGTTCCTGCACTGAGGAAGATGAGGATGAGGATGAGGATGAGGATGAGGATGAGGATGAGGATGAGGATGAGGATGAGGATGAGGATGAAGAGCTGCTCCTCCTTAACCCTGGCAGCCCTGACCTACATTGCAGCCCCTTTATTCTCCTCTCCCTGCAGCAGAAGCAGTTTATTTGGGGAATACATAAAAAGCCCTGAAAATACAGCCCCTGACGATATTTCAGGCTGATGGTTTGCACTTTACAGGAGCCTTTAATCTTCCTTGGGATAAAGCAAAACCTAAATTACCAGCTGGGAAGTGCTGGGTGCTGGGCTCAGTGTGGGCCAGCTCTGGGCACACAGCCAGGCCTTTATTTGCAGGACAGAATAAAATCCCCCCCAAGAATTCACCCTTTATTTTTCCTCCCAAATCTCCCTGTCCATTGCCTTACAGGATTGACTTGCAAACATTTAAAATTTGCATTAATATTGGCAAGAAAAAACTCCGTGATTTCTTGCTCTTGGTACAAGTGAAGCCTATTGCTCAAGATCACACTGTTATAAATGATCCCATTATCACTGCAGTCCTGGAGAACCTTCCCAGGATAAAGCTCATTTCAAAGCAGAGGCTCCCAATTTTAAGTTTGTAAATACTGAGCAGCACAGTTTGCAGCTGCAGCTGGTGGTGCCACACTCCCAGTCCCACCTGCATTATCATAATGAAATTTTACAGAAACAGCACTTTGAATTGGCCAAGGCTTCCTCTAAAGGCATTGGGGTTTCTCTATCAGAATTTCAGTCATATTTACCCTCTGAGTTTTATAATACACCTCTGTTCTTGCAGGGAAAACCACAGAACTTCCTATTTGAAGCTGAGGAAGGGGAGATTTGATGGGATATTGGGAAGGAATTCTGGCTGGGAGGGTGGGGAGGGGCTGGGATGGGGTTCCCAGAGAAGCTGGGGTTGAAGGTCCCTTCCCACCCGAACCAGTCTGGGATTCCCAGCCTGGGGCAGCAGGGGAGGCTCTGGGGCAATTACTGAGGCTTCTCCCTGGCAAGAATTCAAGCAAAGAATTCTTAGATTGGTTAAATGGATTCAAGAAGTTGTGATGTATTTCAATTATAATTTTTACAAGAAATGTGCTTTAAAATGAAAAAAAAAAAAATCGCTTTGACAGAAACTCTGAGCAGTGAAGATAAACTCAAGTAATTTTATTTTTCAAAAAGTTTCAATATATTATAAAATCCCAGCCTGGTTTGGGTTGGGAGTGACCTCACATCCCCTCCAGGGACACCTCCCACTGCCCCAGTTTGCTCCAAGCCCAATGTCCAGCCTGGCCTTGGACATTCCAGGGATCCAGGGGCAGCCACAGCTGCTCTGGGAATTCTGTGCCTGGCCCTCACTGTATTTTATGTTATGATCAACCATTAACATTTCATTTATTCACAATACATTTACTAAATCTTCCTTTTTTGTTGTCTCAGTTCTGTTAAATAAAATGCTGATGGAGATGAGTAATGAGTTGTCTTTGCTTGTCCCAGTAATGATCATTATTTTCCACTTGAAATTAAATTACATTTAAATTTTGGTAATAAACAGCTGAGCGGTAATGAATGCTACACCATTATCTTAATATTCTGCAATTTATCACCTCTGAAAACAGATAAATCAGCCTGCTAAGGACAGCCAGTGGAATGCCAGGTCACAGGCTAGAGACAAACACGGGTTTGGGTGGCTGTGCTCCGGTGTCACACACCTGGCACTGCCTTGAAAGGTTAAAAAACCCTCCCAAATTCTGAGAAACCTGGAATTGGGGTTACTTTGATAAGAATTTCCCTGCTGTTTAACATGAATCCCGAGTGTGAGCAAGTCTGGAGCTGCTGTCCCCATTCCTGTGCCAGTTGTCCCCCCACAATCCAGGTCAGACACCTTTCCTCTCCCCCACCTTTCTTTATCCCTCCCAAATTCCTGAGTCCCATCCCTCTGGGATCATCTGGGATCCTATGGGATCATCTGGGATCTTCTGGGATATTCTAGGATCTTCTGGGATCCATTGGAATATTCTGGGATCCTCTGGGACCCTCTGGGATCCTCCAGGATCTTCTGGGATCCTCTGGGATATTCTGGGATCCTCTAGGACCCTCTGGGATATTCTGGGATCATCTGGGATACCCTGGGATCTACTTGGATATTTTGGGATCTTCTGGGATCTTCTGGGATACCCTGGGATACCCTGGGATCTACTTGGATATTTTGGGATCTTCTGGGATCCTCTGGGACCCTCTGGGATCCTCTGGGATATTCTGGGATCCTTCAGTATCCTCTGGGATCTTCTGGGATACACTGGGATCCTCTGGGATGCGCTGGGATCCGCTGGGATCTTCTGGGATCTACTGGGGCCCTCTGGGAACCTCTGGGATCCTCTGGGTTATTCTGGGATCCTTCAGTATCCTCTGGGATCTTCTGGGATCCCCTGGGACCCTCTGGGATATTCTGGGATCCTTAGTATCCTCTGGGATCAGGGAATGGGGGATGCTGTGGAACAGGAAGGATCCCACCAGGAGAGCTGGCTGCAGGACCCTCGGGGATCCTCTGGGATTTGGGGTCAGGAGATGCTGCTCAGCACCACCCAGAGCAGGGCTCAGCCAGACCATGCCCAGATGCTGCAGTGCCTTTGGGAACGTGCCCAGCCCTGCAGGACAATCCCTGCAGGACAAGGGCAGCGCCAGCCTGGAACTGTCCCCAGCAAACACAGGGTATGAAGTTTCCAAAAGCCAACTTTTGGTTTAATGAAGCTGTCCCCTCTCATCAATTTCATTCTAATCCTTGAGAGCAGAGAACCTTTTAAGCCTAATGAGAAATGTTAATAAACCTTCACGTTGTGGAGAGGAATTCTTTCCTGATTCAGTAATAGCTGCCAGCACCTTTCCCTGCTGCCACTGAGCACGTCCATGTGCTGCTGCAAACTCAGCACAGCCTGCCCCAGAACCCCAGCCAGGGCCAGGCTGGGCAGGGCTGGGGGCCATGGGATGGGATAATGGGATATGGTATAATGGGATGGGATAATGGGATAATGGGATAATGGGATCCATGGCATGGCATGGGATGGGATGGGATAATGGGATAATGGGATGGGATAATGGGATATGGGATAAAGGGAAATGGGATAATGGGATGATGGGATGGGATGGGATACTGGGATGGGATCCATGGGATGGGATAATGGGATGGGATCTATGGCATGGGATGGGATCCATGGCATGGGATGGGATGGGATGGGATGGGATGGGATAATGGGATAATGGGATCATGGGATAATGGGATAATGGGATGGGATGGGATGGGATGGGATGGGATGGGATGGGATGGGATGGGATGGGATGGGATGGGATGGGATGGGATGGGATGGGATCCATGGCATGGGATGGGATCCATGGCATGGGATGGGATGGGATTTAAGGTCCCTTCCCAGCCCAGTGGGGAGGGCTGTGGCAAGTAGAAAAGGTATAAAATGCCCATAAAGCTGTGTGCAAGCACTAATTGGCCTCAGCAAACGCTTGTCAGCTTTTAATATTCTGCTATTGGCCTGAAAGTTGTTCAAAGACTCTGTAACAAGAGAACTTTGCTGTGCCAGCAGCTGAACCTGTTCCATCTCCCTTGCTTGGTTCTGCAAAGTGGGTCTGATGGCTGTGATGGAATAAAGCTTCAAGACAGCTGCTCCAGTGGTCCCATCCCGTTTGTGGACATAGGTATGTAAATATAAAATAAGAGAGAGAAAAAATATACCAGGAAACCCACAAGGGTGACCTGAGACCCTCCCTTTGCACCTCCCAGGCCGTGCTGCTCTCTGGTTTTTAGGAACCCCTGCTGTGCTTGGCACTGCTCAGGCATGGCAAGGGACTCCTGTCATTCCATGGAACCCCAGACTGGTTTGGGTGGGAAGGACCTGAAATCCCAGCCATCCCAGCCCTGCCATGGCAGGGACACCTCCCACTGCCCCAGGTGGATCCCAGTGCTCTCCAGCCTGGCCCTGGGCACTGCCAGGGATCCAGCCCAGCTGGAATTCCCAGTTCCCAATATCCCACCCGTCCCTGCCCTCTGGCCTTTCAGACGAGTCCATCCTGTCCCCTCCCATCCCAAGGCTGTCCCCATTCCCAGCTGACCCCCGGGCTGGCCCCACTCCCTGCAGTGCCAGGAACGAGGTGGGTAATTAGCACAGACTCGTGAAGGAAACGCTCTCCTGGAAGGCAGGACTTGTAGGAACAGAATTCCTGATGTGGGAACACGAAAACTGACAAATGGGAATCAGTTCATGCAACATGTAATTAAACAGTACAACTTATTAGCACGGGGGGTTGCTATGGCAAATAATTTCGATGAGTTTGGGAGGAAAGGCAAACAGAGGCAGAGAACAACAGCACCTGGTGATCTGAGCCCAGAGCAGCTCAGGCTGAGCTCGGGGAGCTGCAGCCCCTGGGCTCTCCCTGCTCCTGGGGATGTTCTCACACTCCTGTTTCCTCTAATTGTGTTTCCTCTAATTTAAAGTGCAGGTTCAGAATAATTTTGGCATTATTTTCAAAGCTGTATAAAAATACCTTTATTTATCCCACAATAAATTTATTTTATATCTTTTATATAATATATAATTTATCAGAGTAAGTTTTTTTTAGCTTCAGAATAACTGCCCAGAGCAGCTGTGGCTGCCCCTGGATCCCTGGCAGTGCCCAAGGCCAGGCTGGACAGTGGAAAGTGTCCCTGCCCATGGCAGAACAAGATGAGCTTTAAGGTCCCTTTGAACCCAAACCATCCTGGGATTCTGTGATTATTTTTTTGTTGCTGTTATTTTTTAGAGTAGTTGAAATGGAACATCTCTGCTGTAAGATTTTCCTTCATTCTCCTTTCCCTCTGGGAAGGGTCAGAAGCTGTAGAGAAACCCTTGAATTTGTTTTGCCCAATCTGAAGGTGACTTTTCACTGCATTTAGCTCTTTGCAGGAGAATTTAAACTCCCTTATTTGCCTTAATTTTGTGCTTTAGTTATGAGTGTTTATTGGTAATGCTAACTAGCTATTAGCTTTTTAGGGTTTTATTTGCTAATTATTAATTACTATAGGTGGCATCCTGGGACACCTCCAGGGATGGGGATCCAACCCTCCCTGGGCACTTCCAATCCCTGAGCTCCCTTCCCATGGGGAAATTCCTGCTGGTTCCCCCCTGAGCCTCCCCTGGCCCAGCCTGAGGCCGTTCCCTCTCCTCCTGTCCCTGTTCTCTGGCAGCCCTGGATGTGTTTGGGTGTTCCTGGATGTTTTTGGGTGTCCCTGGCTGTGTTTGGGTGCCCCTGGATATGTTTGGATACCCCTGGATGTTTTTGAGTGTCTCTGGATGTGTTTGGATGCCCATGGATGTGTTCCCCCAGCCCTGGATGGATTTGGATGTCTCTGGATATGTTTGGATGTCCCTGGTTATGCCTGGATGTATCTGGATGTTTTTGGGTGTCCCTGGCTGTGTTTGAATGTCCCTGGATGTGTTTGGATGCCCCTGGATGTGTCCCCCAGCCCTGGATGTTTTTTGGTATCCCTGGATGTGTTTGGATGCCCCTGGATGTGACCCCAGCCCTAGATGTGTCCCCCAGCCCAGCCCCCTGCACTGCCCCAGCAGCACCAGGATGGATTTGTTGTGTAAATTCCATGAAAAGTTTGGCTCATCCAGGAGGAATTGCCTCTATCCATTAAAAATACCCCCAACAACGAAGCACAGAGCTCTGGCTGAAGCACCATCAGAAACTCCTCCCTGTGGCCTTTTGGGGAGCCAGAGCCATTTGGGGTGAGACATTCCCAGGGGCAGGCTGAGCCCCATTGCCAGCTCTCCCCTGGCTATTCAAAGGAATCATTTTCTGATTAGGAGTGTTTCTGGGCTCTGTATTAATCATTTTCCATTCATTATTTCTGAACTGTGACTGACCACCTAAATTGAGTGCACTATTTCTGGGCCTCAATTAGGTAATTGAAACGCTCTTTAAATCAGAGTAATTAGCAGTGTGGCTTTTCAGATGAATTATTTTTTATCCTGAATTAATGGAGAATTTGGGGACTTGTGAGCTATTCTGCCCGTTCTTTGGCACTGACCTGGATTCTGCCAGATAAGGAGCAGCAGGAGTTTGTGCATCGCCTTGAACAGACCTGACAGCTTCTATTTGTTAAAATATTCCCAATTCCGGGCTGGGAGGGCTCAGCCAGCTCTGACAGGTCAGAAATTTCAAACACAATTTGTAACCAGCGGGGCAGGCTGGCCACAGGAGCCACGATTTGGTGGCAGCAGATTAATGCTGTCTCCTCAAGATGGTGGAAATCACTAATTCTGTTTTTTCCCAGCTCTGTTTCCACCTGTACCAGCGAGAGAGGAGCTGATCTGGATGCTGGGGGTGCTCCTGGAGGTGTCTCCATGAATTTGTTCCTGCTCCTGGTTTGTGCTCACACAGTGAGAGTTTCCCAGCCTGAATATTTCCCAGCCTCAGCCTGCTCCTTCCTCCTGGGCTGTCCCCACTCCAGAGCCTGGAATGTGCAGGGTGCCAACGGGACAGCCCAGCTGCAGGTCAGGGGTGGCAGTGATGGCTGAGAATGGAGCTCGTGCTCCTGCAGCCTCCAGGGGCCCTGCTCTGGTTTGTGCTGAGAAAAGGTGGCTCGTCCAGCCCTGCTGGGGCTGAGCTCAGTCCTGCAGACAGCAGGGACAGAGTGACCCTCGGGGGTCCCTGGGGGTCCCTCGGGGGTCCCTGGGGGTCATTCCTTCACCACCTGCAGCAGGACACGGGCACAGGGCTGCAGGTGACACTCAGGGGTCCCTCAGGTGACACTCAGGGGTCCCTCAGGTGACATTCAGGGGTCCCTCGGGGGTCCCTGTGGGTCATTCCTTCACCACCTGCACAGGGACAGGGACACAGGGCTGCAGGTGACACTCAGGGGTCCCTCAGGTGACACTCAGGGGTCCCTGTGGGTCATTCCTTCACCAGCTGCACCAGGACACGGACACAGGGCTGCAGGTGACACTCAGGGGTCCCTCAGGTGACATTCAGGGGTCCCTCAGGGGTCCCTGTGGGTCATTCCTTCACCAGCTGCACCAGGACACGGGCACAGGGCTGCAGGTGACACTCAGGGGTCCCTCAGGTGACACTCAGGGGTCCCTGTGGGTCATTCCTTCACCAGCTGCACCAGGACACAGACACAGGGCTGCAGGTGACACTCAGGTGGACATTGGGACAGTGGGAGGTGTCCCTGGGGTGGCAGGGCTGGCTCTGGGTGGGGTTTGAGGTCCCTGGGGCTGTGATCTGTTTATGGAAGCTCCAGAGCCCATGAAGTTTGGTTTTTCTGTTACACACCAGCCCAATCTCCCTCTCAGGCTCTCCTGGTTTATCTGTGTGACACCATCAGGAAGCTTTGTACAGCCTGGCTATTCCTACTTGATATTCAGGACATGAGGCTCTACAGGAGGAAATGTCTTGATGTATCTGCTATTTTATTTTTAATGAAAACATTTCTTGCTCTGAAAAAAAAGAGGTCACTGCACATCTCCGAGTACAAATTATTGCATATGCACAGGAGCTGGAAAACCACTGGGTTTAGAAACCACTAAATTCCCCCTCAACAGCACCTTCAGAACATGCAAATAAGGCAAAAGCCAGCAACTCATTGTGGGCTTTGGAGCACACAAAAATATCCCAGCTCCCCTGGGACCGTGCACCGCCAGGAACGGGAAGGGAAATTTTCCTTTTCAAAAAGGTTTTTGAGCAGTGAAAGAGCCGCTCCTGGGCAAGGGCTGGAGGCTCTGATCCACCAAATCCCTTCCCTGGAAGGGCCTGGGTGCCAGGGCTGCACAAAGAGGAGCTGCAGGTGGGGGAGGCGGCGGCTGGGCTCCCCCAGGAGATCATTTGCTCCTGCTCTCAGTTCCTGCCTCTCCCCTGCTGCTTCCACGAGCCTCTTCAAGAACCTGCAAAAAAATAAAAAGGTGGTTTTCTTTCCTCCCCTTAAAGCGTTTGTTCAAATTTCTTTGCAGCTGAGGGGAAAAAAAAAACCCCAGCTTTGTGTGCAGGGAAACCGTGATGCAATCTGCAATTGCAATGGAGATTTGGAGTTCTGCTGGATTTGGGGTTGCCAGGAGCAGGCAGGTGCTGAGGGGATGGGGCACTGGGGTGAGGGACAGGGGCTCCAAGGGACACTGGGGCTGGAGCAGCCCGGGACAGTGGCTGGGAGGAGTCCCTGGGGTGTCCCTGTGGGCTGCAACACAGGATGTACCAGAAATATGAATTCTGTCCCATCTGTTACCCCAGCTGGGGCAGTGCCCCTGATCTCCTGGCACACATTATCTGCTCATGGGCCATCTTTAAACCAGCTGGGCAATCATCTTTATCTTCCCACAGCCCATCCTCCCTCCAGGAGATATCTCCTGTTCATGGCCAGTGAGTCCCAGGGCATGGCTGATAAAATTCCATCATCCCATGGGAGATGCTCCAGCCAGGGGAGGAGCCAAGCCTTTCCTACCCAGATAAAAACTGACATTTGGGACACCAAGGAACCTTCTTTCCACTGGATTCCAGAGGAAAACCAGACCTTTGCACATCATCCCTGCACCTTCAGAGGAAACTGCACCTTCTCCAGGAGCACTGCTGCAGCTGAACCACATCTGCCCCTGCAGGAGGATGCAGCCACCATTGAATGGGACTGTGCCAACACCCTGACTGACTGACGGGTGTCAGCTTGGATTCTGACTCTGGCAGGGCTGGGATTGTTCTGTGTAATACTGCATTGCTATTTTAATTTTCCTAGTAAAGAACTGTTATTCCTAATTCCCATCTCTTTGCCTGAGAGCCCCTTAAATTCAAAATTATAATAATAATTTGGAGGGAGGGGGTTTACATTTACATTCTCCATTTCCAAGAGAATCTCTGCCTTTATTGGCACACACCTGTCCTTGAACCAGGACACCCTGGTGGGCTCTGAGCTCCCTTCCAGCTGAGAGCATTCCCTGGTTTGTGATGCTGTGGAAACAAATCAGAATTCCTGCAGTTCCCTTGGTGCAGGGATCCCCCAGCTCAGCTGCAGCAATCCAGGCTCTGGGCACAGCAGGATGTGGGATTCAGCTCTTGGGAAGCACCCAGTGACAGATCAGTTAAATTTATCCTGTTCCATCTGCAGCAGCGTGCCTGGGAGGGCATGGGAGCCAATCCAGGGTTTTGAAGCCCTGTGCCATCCCCTCAGCCTCTGTTCTTCAGCAGAATAAATAAATTAATGGGTAAAGAACAAGGCCATGTGTCCCTTTAAAAGCAGAATCTGGTTTTGCTTTCTCAGTGAAGGATTCTCCATTTCCCACTCGCTGTCTCTGAGTTAATGAGGAGTTTTCTGAGATGTTTTCTGAGATGAGATGTTTTCTGAGATATTTCTGAGATATTTTCTGAGATGTTTCTGAGGCTCAGCCCTGCCACCATCCTGAGCTCAGGAGCTCTGGAGACTCTTGGAACCCTGAAACCTGGGAATTTTGGGATTTCTGTGCACTGACCCTAAGGGAACACTGCTTTTGACCTGAGGCCTTGGAGAAGCTCCCAAAATTGAATGATGGAGCTAAAATCACTGGTGTGTAGTTAAATAGAAGTGTGTAATGTCACATGGTGAAAAATTTGGAATTTGGGGTTTTGGAATGTAGTGATAGGTGTGGGACAAAGTGGAGGTTTTAGAGTGGAGATTTTTCTTCCTTCTTGTCCCTCTTCTTCATGGGTTTAGGTGACACTTTTGTGATTGGATAGAAAATGTCACACTGCAGGTCATGGGTGTTTGGTCATTGGGTCAAAAGTAAAAATAATTTAGGTGTTAGCTTTTAATTGGACTGTTTGGCCTTAATATACCTTGTAACAAGCAAGATCCATCCCCATTTCTGCATTTTTAGCTTGTTAGCTGCAAGTGCTGCAGCACTGACTGTGACATGGATGAGAATTAATAAACATCTGAGTCCAAACATGAAATTCCTTCTCTTGTGCTTTTAAACCCAACCCTGGCAAGAAGAAAAAGAAGATAAAAAATAAGACTTAAAAGTAATACTGGACTGGGCATCTGGATCAACACTTGGCATCACCCCCTGGTCATCCCTGCACTGAAAATCAAATCCCCATTCCCTGATTCCCCCAGGAGAGAAATGAGACAAATCCCAGCAGGATTGTCAGGGACATTGGGAAGTTTGAATGTTTGAAAGGTCCTGTTTGGGAGCTGGGACCTAAAAAAAAATCAGTTTGCTTTAAGGGCTGAAGGCACAGCTTAGCAAAGTTTGACCAAATGTCATCAAATTCACTCTATTTACCTCATCACTGGTTTCACTTAGATTGTAAAATATTTGGAGGAAATATCTCTTCAGTTTATGTGTGCACTCATCAATTTCATGGTACCACAAGCCCAAATCTGGCCTGGCACATTCAGCTGCTGCCATAACCTGATCCATAAATCAGAATTATTTAAAGTCTCTGCTACTTTTCCTGGGCTTCTCCTCTGCTGCAGCTGCACCTGTGGATCCAGAGAGCCCCAGAAATAGATTTTTTCAATTATGACTCATGCTGCTGGCTTGATGGATACGAAACAGGGTCCTGATAATAGATCAGAATACTAATAATTCCTTTTGCTTAATTGAAAAGGTTATTTTAATGAAAATGGAGCACTTCCAGCTCCTGTCCCGTGGGGATGTTCAGCCATGGGCTTGTTTCCCTGGAAGGCACGTGCCAGGGGCCAGGGGCTCCTCCTTCTCCATTTCACACCAGCTGGGGCTGATTTTTGTACATTTTAGAGGAAAATGTGTTCAGTGCTGGCTCCTGGGGGGGACCCAACTAAAATCTGATTTCTCCACCCTTCCCCCTCAGCTGAAGCACAGAACTTCCAGGGGTTTGATCCATGGGCAGGTTTTAATAAAAATCACTGGGAACAAACAGCTGGATGTTCCACAACCAGCCAAAGCTCAGCCCTGGGTCACTACAAAACCAAGGGCATCTCGTGAATAATGGCAGAAATTCTATTTATTGGTGAGTTCATTATCTCCTGGACCAGCACTGAATGAAGCTGATTGCTGATTGAGGCTGCACAGATCGTTGAGAATGTAAATTAATGACAAACTATTGAAATTAAGAAGCAGAGATATGATAATGCCTGGTAAAAATACTGAGAGGTGGAATGGCATAGCAATATAAGCAAATTATCATCTTCAGGAGGGAGAAAGAAATACAATGGGATAAAAATCTTAGCAGATGGTGAAGTTTAGCTTCACTTACTGGAGGTATTCGGAAAAGGAATGTTTTTGTGAGCATAAAGAGGGTGAAGAAGAATTTTAGTTGATGCTTGATGAGGTTTTTATGAGAAGACATTATGTCCCTGACTTGGGAAGCAGCAGAAGTTTCAGTGAAAATGTAAATGTAAACAGAAGCTGATTCAATTTGTTGGGGGAAAAAGAAAAGACCAATTCAGGTTTCAGCCTAAATTAGACTAAAACCCTAAAATGCAAAACCAATTCCTGTGTGCCAGGTTTTCCAGGCTGGCAACCCTGCGTGAGAATGAGGAGCATTAAATGCAGGGGCTGGTGCTGGAGGCCTGCACTCTGTGCAGTCACTGCCTTTGGCTGCTCAGCCCCTCTCAAAAATGAGATTTTCCCCCAGGGAGAGCAGGAATCCATCCCTGCTGCTCCCCTGGAAAGCTCTGCCAGCCCAGATCTCCTGCAGGATCCAGGGGCACACCAGGACGGGCTGTGCTGCACTGCAGGATTCCTGCACTCCGTGGGCAATCTGTAGGACACAATAATTTGGGTTCGAGGAGCTGCCACGTTTTGGCTGCTCTCAGCTGCAGGCAGAGATCCCTCTTGGGATGGTCGGTGCAGAGAGGAAATTGGGAGTTTTTAAACCCAGAATTGTGAGGCTTCACGTTGAGTCACTTCAGTGGACAGAGCAGGGCAAGGAAAGGGTGAAGACATGAAGCACAGAAGAAAGAAAATCCACTTTTTTTTTTTTTTTTTTTTTTTTTTTTCCTGAGTTTGCACAAGCAGCAGTTGAACCTCTGGCAGAAGTGAAGCATCTTCCACTTTCACCTCAAACAGAAGAGTGAAAATGTTCCTGCCCATCTGCTCCTGATCCTGTGGTCCAGGGGACACTGAGGCAGGGACAGGGGGCAGGAAGGAAGGAATATTTCCATGGCAAGTGCTGGGAATGAACAGCCAGCTAAGAGCTGAAAATGAAAGAAAAATTGTTGCTGTAAAAAATTTCAGAGCAGGAAATAAAGTACCAGGATCCATTTCCCCCAGTATCAAACCTAAACCTCCCCTGCTGCCATCTGAGGCTGCTCCCAACTGTCCTGGCCCTTTGCTGTGCTGGAAGCTCAGTCAGGGCAGAAATTCCTCTGGGGCCAAGTCCTTAAGGCTCAAACAGGAGGAGCAGAAGAGCCCCGTGCACTGGAAATGTGGTGTTTGGAGGCAGCACTGGAAATGTTGTGTTTGGAGCCCAGTAATGAAATGTGGTGTTTGCAGCCCAGCCCTGTCCCACTTCAGCCAGCAGCACTGAATGTCACAGAGCTCCCAGCTCTGCAGCAGCTGCTTCAAGGGACTGGCTCCAGGATCGTGGTGGTGACTCCAGAATAACAGGATGGCTCCAGGATCAGGGCCTGGCTGGTGTTTTTCTGCAAATTCTAGGCAGCTGCTCTTGTCCTGTCATCTCCTCCTGTCCATCCATCCTGTCCATCCTGCCCTGTCCATCCTGTCCATCCTGTCCATCCATCCTGTCCTGTTGGAGAAGATGAAACTGAGGAATCTTGCAAATATGAATGCTCAGATTCTGGGAATTGTTGGGGAAGGTAAAACAGGAAAGCCCTAGTTACTGAATTACCATAAACACAATAGGATGGCTCACCGAAGCTAATCCACTCTTAATTAAACAATGCTTTTGGCCAGAGGGCAAGGCCAAAAGACACAAAAGACTGACCCGCACCCAAAGATTAGATCTTAGAGTTTAGAATGTCACATGCTATGCTAATGTAACATTTCCTATAGGTTATATGTAAATGCTATAGAATTAGTATTTTGTATTAGATTGGTTCTTAGGGATTAGAATATTCATGATGGAAGTGGATTTATTGTGTTACAAACGGGAAGTCTCCTCTTCTCTTCTCTTCTCTTCTCTTCTCTTCTCTTCTCTTCTCTTCTCTTCTCTTCTCTTCTCTTCTCTTCTCTTCTCTTCTCTTCTCTCTTTCTCTTCCTATCTTTACTCCTTGCTCTTCTTCTCCCACTCCTCCTCTCCTCTCCCTCTCCCTTTACCCCAATACCCTTTTATCCCATTACTCTTCTCCTCTTCTTCCTCTCTTTTCTCTTTTCTTTTCCTCTTCTCTTCCCCTCTTTACCTTCTTTACTCTCTCTCTATACCCTCCTTCTTCTCTCTTTCTCTCCCCCTTTTTATCTCTTTAATCTGCACGTGGCTGTGCCGGGCAGCTCCTTGCAGACTCCCTTATAATAAACTGCAACTGTAGCTTTTAGCATTTACAGAGCGTCTGAGTCTTGTTCCTCGCGTCCACCCTGATACAAAGAGTCCAGGAGTCTCCCGCACTGTCCATCCTGTCCAACCATCCTGTCCATCCATCCTGTCCATCCTCTCCTCTCCATCCTCTCCTGTCCATCCATCCTGTCCCTGTCCATCCATCCTGTCCATCCATCCTTTCCTGTCCATCCATCCATTCCCTGTCCATCCTCTCCTGTCCATCCATCCTGTCCATCCCCTACTGTCCATCCATCCTGCCCTGTCCATCCGTCCTGTCCATCCCCTCCTGTCCACCCTCCCATCCATTCCCAGGATCTGAATGCTCCCTGGGACAAGGAGATGAGTCTTTTGCAATTCTCCAGGCACAGCTGGGCTGTGCTGAGACAACTGGACATGGTGCCCCCAGCAGGGAAACAGGCTCTGTCTGGATTGTTCATTTCCAAGGGAAAGGGAAAGGCTAATTTAAAAGAATGAAAAAAAAGGGTTCATTGTCAAGCTCAAAACAGAAAGGGAACAGGAAGAATTTTGGCATTTATGACTCTTGTTGTCATAGAAACTGAACCTGATATTTCCATAGAGCAGTTCAGAGCAGTTACAAATGCAGGATTTTAGAGCAGGGATGAATTAAGATCAAGTTGAGATTTCCAATACATTGTCAGGCAGATCAAATATTGGTTTGTTTTGAATTGCCAAGTTGTTATCAGAGTCCTTAAAAACATTGGTGATAAATGTAAATGGAACTGCTCTGGCACTGAGGGGATGTTCTCAGAGTTTGGAGTGCCTGGGGGAGAGGCTTTGCAATAACCCAGGGCAGCTGCCAGGTTTCCATGGGGACAGTCCCAATCCAAGGGACAGTGCCCTGCTGGCCCCAGTGTCCTGCACAAGCCCAGCCCTGCAGCTCGGGGTGCCCGGGGCAGTTCCTGAGGCAGTTCCTGGGGCAGATCCTGGGGCAGTTCCTGGGGCAGTTCCTGGGGCAGTTCCTGAGTTCCTGGGGCAGATCCTGGGGCAGTTCCTGGGGCAGTTCCTGAGTTCCTGGGGCAGATCCTGGGGCAGTTCCTGGGGCAGTTCCTGGGCTGACATGGGGAGGGAAGCCAGCAGGAGAGGCAGGATGAGTTCTCAGCCCAGCCTTGCAGCTCGGGGTGCCTGGGGCAGTTCCTGGGGCAGTTCCTGGGGCAGATCCTGGGGCAGTTCCTGGGGCAGATCCTAGGGCAGTTCCTGAGTTCCTGGGGCAGATCCTGGGGCAGTTCCTGGAGCAGATCCTGGGGCAGATCCTGGGGCAGTTCAGATCCTGGGGCAGTTCCTGGGGCAGTTCCTGGGGCAGTTCCTGGGGCAGTTCCTGAGTTCCTGGGGCAGATCCTGGGGCAGGTCCTGGGGCAGATCCTGGGGCAGTTCCTGGGGCAGTTCCTGGGGCAGATCCTGAGTTCCTGGGGCAGATCCTGGGGCAGTTCCTGGGGCAGTTCCTGGGGCAGTTCCTGGGGCAGATCCTGGGGCAGTTCCTGGGGCAGTTCCTGGGGCAGTTCAGATCCTGGGGCAGATCCTGGGGCAGTTCCTGGGGCAGTTCCTGGGGCAGATCCTAGGGCAGTTCCTGGGGCAGTTCCTGGGGCAGTTCAGATCCTGGGGCAGTTCCTGGGGCAGTTCCTGGGGCAGATCCTGGGGCAGTTCCTGGGGCAGATCCTGGGGCAGATCCTGGGGCAGATCCTGGGGCAGTTCCTGGGGCAGTTCCTGGGGCAGATCCTGGGGCAGATCCTGGGGCAGTTCCTGAGTTCCTGGGGCAGTTCCTGGGGCAGATCCTGGGGCAGATCCTGGGGCAGTTCCTGGGGCAGTTCCTGGGGCAGTTCCTGGGGCAGATCCTGGGGCAGTTCCTGGGGCAGTTCCTGGGGCAGTTCCTGGGGCAGTTCCTGGGCTGACATGGGGAGGGAAGGCAGCAGGAGAGGCAGGATGAGTTCTCAGCCCAGCTCAGCACCTGCTCTTCTCCGAGCTCCCCAGATCAGGGATTTGCAGCTGGCACCAGCAGCTGTGCTTGGGTTCCCCAGATTCCACTTGGCCCTGTGGAATATCAAAGTTACATCCTGTCCTGCGAGGATCTGGCGTTTCCAGCCCATCCAGTGGCCACCTGGGACCACCACACCCAGGAACAAAGGGTTCTATTGATCATTTTGATCATGAACCTTTATCTTCCTGTAGGAAGATGTGGAGGGCCCCAGGTAGTTATGGCTGGAGGGCTTCTCTGAAGGAGCTTCTGCTTCAAAGTGAGCACTTCTTTAAAAGAAATCACATTTTATTTAGAAAATTCCAGGAATGGGTATCTTACCAGAGTTATTCATTGCTCCCCCTTGTTTTAATACACAAGCAAGGAAACAACCTTTATCCTGCATCCCCCAAACCAGCTTTAATACGAGTTTATTTAGTTTTCTTTCCAACCTGGATTTTTTTTTTCTTTTCACAGAGTAGGTTGGAGGATCCTCTGTCAAAGTCACCTTGCTTCCGTTGTTAAAAGCTGGAAATTGTGTCAAGATAGACCTTTGCATTTTCTTTGGAGTGAAGCTGGGCCAGGGAGGCTCAGGCTGGATTTTGGGGAAGGTTCTTCCCTCCCCCAGAGGTGCTGGCACAGCCCCAGAGCTCCAGTTTGGACACCAGGGATGCCCAGGGTGGGATTTTGGGGGGTCTGGGCTGGCTGATCCTGGGGGTCCCTCCAGCTCAGGATATTCTGTGATGATATTGAGGCAGTTTTTCATCTCAGGAGAATTCTTCTGTCTTTTCCTGTTGTTGCTCTTCTGATGACTCTCAGAAGCTGCTGCCATCGTGTTTTTAAATGCTCAGCTCAGCCCTGGGCAGCACAATTCCCATGGATGAAGGAGAACAGGGAATGGGGGATGCCTGAGGCCTGCAGTGTGTGATTGAAATGATGGAGCCAGCCTGGCTCAGCCCTGGGAGGGGGCTGCAGAATTCCCTGTTCACCTTCCCCTCCTCCCCCTCAGGGTGTGCCTGTCCCTGAGCTGCCTCAGGAGCTGCTGCTGCCTCTCCTGCTGGGTTTGGGGGATCCCCCTGTCCGGGATCAGGGATCCCTTGGGAATGGGAACACAGCTGTGGGAGGGGGAACATCCCTTTGGGAATGGGAACACACCTTTGGGAGGGAAAATACACCTTTGGGAGGGGGAACACACCTCTAGGAATGGGAACACAGCTGTGGGAGGGGGAACACACACCTGTGGAAATGGGAACACACACCTGTGGAAATGGGAACACACCTCTGGGAATGGGAACACACCTCTGGGAAAGGGAACGCCCCTTTGGGAATGGGAACACACCTGTGGGACTGGGAACACCCCTTTGGGAATGGGAACACACCTCTGGGAATGGGAACACACCTCTGGAATGGGAACACACCTGTGGGACTGGGAACACCCCTTTGGGAATGGGAACACACCTCTGGGAAAGGGAACACCCCTTTGGGAATGGGAACACACCTCTGGGAATGGGAACACACCTCTGGAATGGGAACACACCTGTGGGACTGGGAACACCCCTTTGGGAATGGGAACACACCTTTGGAAGTAGCTGGTGCCGTTATTTTTCCCTCTCACTTGGTGGAGCTTTGGCAGTGCTTGCTCACAGCCCAGCACTGCACACAGCCCTCGGGCAGATGAGCTGAGTTCTCAATATTCTCATTTATTCCTGCTAAAGCTTCAGAGGAGTGTGAGAAACTTCTCAGGATTTTCCCAGAAATTCGTGATGTCAGGCAAGGACCAGACCCTGGTTTCCTGGAAATGCAGAGCTGCTCCTGGGATCCTGGTGCAGGGCTCAGCTCCTGCTGCTCCCTCGGGAGGGAAACCAGCAGCTGCAGGCTGGCGTGGGCATGGGGAACATCCCCCGCCCTGCCCGAGGCTGCGATCCCGCTGGGCTCTCCGGGAGAGCCGAGGGCAGGAAACGCTCCGGGCCGCGTCAGGAGCGAGCTCTGACAGCTCCATCGGCCCCTCTGCTGAGCCCTGCCCGGGGCACAGCTCCTGCACGGCTGATGGGAGCCAGGCACCCACCCTGCTGCAGCCCAGCAGCTCCTCATCCTCATCCTCATCCTCATCCTCATCGCCATCCCCATCCCCATCCCCATCCTCATCTTCATCCTCATCCTCATCCTCATCCCCATCCCCATCCCCATCCTCATCTTCATTCTCATCCCCATCCCCATCCTCATTTTCATCCTCATCCTCATCCTCATCGCCATCCCCATCCCCATCCCATCCTCATCCCCATCCCCATCCCCATCCCCATCCCCATCCTTCACATCCCATCCCATCCCATCCCATCCCATCCCATCCCATCCCATCCCATCCCATCCCATCCCATTATCCCATCCCATCCCATCCCATCCCATCCTCATCCCCATCCACATCCCATCCCATCCCATCCCATCCCACCCCATCCCCTCCCCATCCCATCCCATCCCATCCCATCCCATCCCATCCCATCCCATCCCATCCCATCCCATCCCATCCCATCCCATCCCATCCCATCCCATCCCATCCCCATCCCATCCCATCCCACCCCATCCCCATCCTCCTCCTCCCCGCATCCTCCCTTTCCCGTTCCCGCTCCCGTTTCCCAGGTTGCGGGCGGAGCCCTGTGATTCTGAGCGCTAATGCAGCCCCGTGTCCGGCGTTTAGCAGCGCATTTCCCAGGGAACACAGAGGCAATTGTTAATGTCATGTCTGATTTCCTTCCCGCGGACGGGAGACGGACACAGATTTACTGGAAGTGCTGGTCTCCGCGGCGAGAGGACGGATGCGCATTAGGCGGCTGACAGCAGAGATGAATCCTCCGGTGCCACTGCTGCTGCCCACTGCCCAATCTGCCTCTGTAATTAATGAGCTGTCAGAGCTGCTCAGAGCCCGGGAACGGTGGCAAGCCGGCCCTGAACCGAGGAGTCAGCTCGGAGCCGCGCTCCTCCCGACCTTGCAACTCTCATTATTGATTCCGGGTAATTTCCACCTGTTTAGGAAAACCGAGAGTGAAGGCAGAGCAACAAAGGAGCTTTTCAAGTCTCCCTGTCAGGTTTTCCATCATTCCAAATGTTTGGTCCCTGTGCCTCCAAGGAGCCTTCAAGGCGTGAACTGCTCCAAAATATTTCCTGCTCATCTGGTTCGGAGCTTCAAAGGGAGAGTGGGGACCCAGAGCTCCTGTTTGTCACCACGATCACTCATAGAGGAAAACATCGTCTGAGCAGCTGAACTGCATTAATAAAACTCCTCATTGCCTTCATTCCCAAGGCTTATTAAAACCGGAGGTACTCATGGAAAAGAGCCCCTCAGATTTCAGAGCAGAGCTGCAGTAACTGCATCGTGTCCTTTATTAGGAGACAAAATGCTTGGGGAATGTTGTGTTTATTGAATTCATCCCTGTGGGTCTCTGGGTCGCTGCCTTCCAGGGGACTGTGAGGGTCCCACAGCCCAAGCCTGTGTTTGCTCTGAGCTGTGCTTTTCCCAGGAGATGAAATCCAGGGAAGTGAACTTCTCCTGGGGGCACTGATCCCTCCAGTCACTGTGCTGGGCACTCCTCACTGTCCCTCTGCACCCTCTGGCTGCCTGGGCTGCCTGTGACACCTCCCAGGGCGAGAGAAATCCAGGATGTTAGAGCACAAACCTTCCACTGATGGCAAACCAAGAGTGAGAGAACATCCAGTATTTCCTAGAGCACAAACCTTCTAATGATGGCAAACCCAGGGTGAGAGAACATCCAGGATTTTAGAGCACAGCACCTCCACTGATGGGAAATCCAGGGTGAGAGAACATCCAGGATTTTCCAGAGCACAGCACCTGCACTGATGGCCAACCCAGGATGACAGAAAATCCAGGATTTTAGAGTACAAACCTTCCACTGATGGCAAACCAAGAGTGAGAGAAAATCCAGGATTTTCTAGAGCACAAACCTTCCACTGATGGCAAACCAAAAGTGATAGAAAATCCAGGATTTCCTAGAGCACCAGCCCCTCCACTGATGGCAAATGCAGGGCAAGAGAAAATCCAGGATTTTCCAGAGCACAGCACCTGCACTGATGGAAACCAAGGGTGACAGGAAATCCTGTCAGGATTTTCCACAGCCCCTGCACTGATGGCAACCCCAGCCCAGTGCTCACCCAGCTGCAGCAGGGGTGGCTCCAGCATTCCCCCAGCAGCAGAGCTCTGCTGGAACAGCCCTGGGCCAGGCTGTGCTGAACAGGCACTGCTTTTGTGGGCTGGCCAAGCAGCAGGAATAAACCTGGAGCAAACCTGGAGTAAACCTGGAGGAGGCCAAAGCGTGCAGGGCACACTGGGGCTGGTCAGGAGCAGCAGGAGCTTTGTGCAGCTCCGGGGAGCCCAGTGCTCAGAGCCTGCAGCTGCCAGCCCTGGCACTGGGGCTGAGGTCTCTGAGCCCCAGCAGAGCCTCCAGCAGCCCCATTTCCACTGGAGCCACCCTCCCTGGGAGCTCAGCCCAGAGCTCTGCACCCTGACCTGCTGGATCAGCCCTGGGACACATCCTGGCTCCTGCAGAGCTGCTGCTGGAGGAGCTCTGCATCAGGTCAGCCCTGAGCTGCTGCCACAGCCCTGCTCTGCTGGGTGGGCTGGACACGAGCCCTGGCATTGCTGGAGTGGCTGGGACAGGGCTGGGGGGATGCTGAGGGGGTGGGGGGGATGATGAGGGGCTGGGGGGATGCTGAGGGGCTGGGGGGATGCTGAGGGGCTGGGGGGATGATGAGGGGCTGGGGGGATGCTGAGGGGGTGGGGGGATGATGAGGGGGTGGGGGGATGCTGAGGGGGTGGGGGGATGCTGAGGGGTCTGAGGGGGGATGCTGAGGGGGTGTATGGCATCCTGAGGGGCTGGGGGTGAGGATGCTCCCATGTGAGGGCTCACCCAGCCCCTTCCAGCTCCCACCCCAGATGGGGCAGTAAAAGCTGCTCACCCTGCCCAGACCCTGGGATCCATCAGCAGAGGGGAATGGGATCCTTGTGTGACCAGGGAGGAGAATGGATTATTGACCAGAGAAGGGAATGGGAACATTTTGTGACCAGGGAAGGGAATGGGATCATTTTGTGACCAGGGAAGGGAATGGGATAATTTTGTGACCAGGGAAGGAATGGGATCATTTTCTGAGCAGATAAAGGAATGGGATCATTTTCTGAGCAGATAAAGGAATGGGATCATTTTGTGAGCAGCTCTCAGAGCTCAGTGCTTTACAGAGCTGCATCCTGATGTGATGGAAAGCAAGTGTGGCACTGCAGGGCAGGAGGAGATGGCATTCCATGAATAAATTAAATAGAAAAGTGATGCTGCCTTAAAATAAGAGATAAAAGCAGGATCTGGATGCAAAGCTGGAGGCAGGAAGCTCTCAGACTCCAGAGATGTGTCCTGGCAGAACGAGCAGATTGGGATTCTGCTCAGGATCACCTGCACAGCCATCCCTGGAAGTCAGAGAATTGATTCTCGTGGGAGGAGAGGGAAAGAAAAGGATCCTGGATGGAGTGGGAAATGCCCAGGGGTAACCAGCAGAGCTGCAGGGAGGGGCAGTGCACTTCTCTCTTTTATTCACCTTACAGGACACCCATATTGAAGGTACAATGGTCTGTTACAGCTCTTTTACTGGTTTAGAGTAGCTGCAAACACATCCATTATTTCCTCTTTTTATTATTTGTTATCTTGTCTCATATTTGACTGCTTTGCCAGCTGGATCACCTGTCCCTGATGGACTCTCCTCTCCCTGGCCTCTTCCCACAGGGGATGTCCTGTGGAGCTGCCCCAGCCCCAGGCACTGCTCCTCTGCCTGCTCTTCCTTCCAGGCACCATCCCAGCCCTCCTGGATCTCTGCTCTGGAGCCTGGAGGGGCTCAGAAACTCAGACCCAGGCAAGGCAGGAAAATACCACAGAGAAATCATCTCAGCTGAGAGAGCTGGGAAATGTTTTCAAGGAGTTGATCCCAGCCAAAGACAAACCCTCATCTGGATGTTTGGGATGGGAGGGAGCTCAAACCCCAGCCCTGGATGGGCAGGGACCCCTCCCACTGCCCCAGTGCTCCAGCCCAGTGTCCAGCCTGGCCTGGGATCCAGGGGCAGCACAGCTGAGCCAGGCCTGCCCCCCTCCCTCCCAGGGAGGAAGTTTTCCCCTCTATTCCATCAAAAAAAAGCTGTGGAACAGTGGCAGGTGTGAATCTCTGAGCCTGGGCTGGTTTGAGCCCCCAGGGAGCTCTGAGAGCTCAGCATGAGCAGCAGGAGCTGCAGCACGACTGCCAGGCAGACTCAGGCTGTGTTTGCTCTCAGCCCTTTTTTGGATCCCCCATTTCCCATTTCCCATTTCCCAGCTCCAGGACAGATTCAAGCTGTGTTTGCTCTCAGCACATTTTTGGGTCCCCCTTTCCCATTTCCCAGCTCCAGGACAGAGTTCAGGCTGTGTTTGCTCTCAGCACTTTTTGGGTCCCCCATTTCCCATTTCCCATTTCCCAGCTCCAGGACAGATTCAGGCTGTGTTTGCTCTCAGCACATTTTTGGGTCCCCCTTTCCCATTTCCCATTTCCCATTTCCCAGCTCCAGGACAGACTCAGGCTGTGTTTGCTCTCAGCACATTTTTGGGTCCCCCTTTCCCATTTCCCATTTCCCATTTCCCATTTCCCATTTCCCCCTTTCCAGCTCCAGGACAGAGTTCAGGCTCCAGCACTGCCCCCAGTGCTCAGGAGGGCTCAGTGGGAGTGGATCACCCAGAAAACCCAACATAAACCAGTAACACCTTCTTGGGGTTTCAATTCAGGGCTTTTCATTTTTTTTTTCATTTTTTCTCTGCCCAGCAGGGGAGCCAGGGATGGGCAGGGCTGGGACGTGGGAAGGAGGAGAGGACACAGAACGAGCTCTGCTCCTGGGAAATGTTTGTAAACCTGTCTCTTCCAATGGCTGCTACAGCCTTGCACACAGAATTAAAGATTTTGTTCAACTGAGGCATTCCCTCCTTGCAGGCTCACACTGGAGGATTTATTCCAGCAAACAAAGGGTAAATCCCACCCTGCAGCCTCACCCTGCCTTTGCCAGGATGGAAATCCCTCTTTGCATCCTGTGCTCAGGTGGAGCCTGAGCTGCCCGAGCTCTGGCTGAGGATATTAACTTTATATCTGCAATAAACTAAAGCAGCATTTCAGGTGTGTTGTTCCCTTGGGTTTTATGGCCTTGCAGTGACCATGGCCTGGCTCTTCTCTGTGCCATGAGTAACACATTTACCACTTGCACTTGAATATTTTATTAAATGCATCAGGGTCACCATTCCAGTAACTGCTGCTTGCATTTTTCCTCCTTTAAAGTAACATAAAAGAAAATAGGATTGAAATTAAAACAATACAGAAGTTATAAAAACTCTATAAATATATTCTGTGTTTCTATGGCTATTACCTCATTTTCCACTTCAGACTTATCTTTGGGTGACAGGAAGCCAAAATCCTGAAATGGTTTAATTAGGCTGAAAATCTTATTTAATAAAGTTCTGCTGGAGAAACACAAGCAAGTGCCATTAACTTCAGTCAGTCACAGGCAATGGTGACTTTTCCTCTGCAAATGACACCACAAATCAGAACAGAACTGACACAAGCAGCAGGAGCTGTGGCTGGTTTGCATCATTTCTGAGGCTGCTCTGAAGAGCCCCCCCTTCCCAAAAAAGTCCTTTTTGTAAGGAAATCTGTTTATCCACCTGTTCCAGGCTAAGATAACAAACCACAGCCCTTTCCTGGAGAATCTGTGCATGGAACAGGAACCAGGAACCCCCTGGGACAGCCCTGCCTGGGCAGGGGCAAATCTGGGATCCACAGATCCAGCTGGAATGGCACGAACAAAATCCAGGGAAAACGTCAGCCCTGGGGAAAGAACAGCCCCAAGCCCCACACTCAGTGGATTCAGCAACCTTTGAAGAGGCTGCCAGCAGCAGGGGCTGTGCACAGCGTGGGGCAGGGAGGGATGGGCTTGGAAGGGATTCCTCACCCCAGAAATGCACAGAGCAGGATGGGATGGGCTTGGAAGGGATTCCTCATCCCAGAAATACACAGAGCAGGATGGGATGGGCTTGGAAGGGATTCCTCACCCCAGAAATACACAGAGCAGGATGGGATGGGCTTGGAAGGGATTCCTCACCCCAGAAATACACAGAGCAGGATGGGCTTGGAAGGGGTTCCTCACCCCAGAAATGCACAGAGCAGGATGGGATGGGCTTGGAAGGGATTCCTCATCCCAAAATTTCACAGAGAAGGATGGGATGGGCTTTAAAGAATTCGTCACCCTAAAATTTCACAGGGGCTGTGCACAGCGTGGAGCAGGATGGGATGGGCTTTAAATGAATTCCTCATCCCGTAATTTCACAGAGCAGAACTGGGATGGGCTTTGAAGGAATTCCTCACCCCAGAAATCCCACAGTTGGGTCAGCAGCAGGGCTCAGGTGGGGATAAGCCTGCCCAGGAGGGGCATGGTGCCAGGCAAACAGCTGGAACAACTGGACTGGCACTTGGGGTTGGCAAGGACTTGGACTCCAGGGTGTGTCAGTGTTTTCCAGCCCCGGTGATGCTGTGGCTCTGGAGATGGCTGAGTGACACTGTGGTGCATTTCCCACCCCTGCACACACACCTGTGTGTTTGTGTGCCCTGCCACGGGCTCTGTCTCTCTGTGTGATGTGAACAGCCCCAGAGCCCCTGAGCACAGACTGGGGCACAGCTCCCCCAGCAGCCTGCCCAGAGCCAGGGATGCAGCTGGGCCCTGCCTGGCACCTGTGGGAGTCCCTGACAGATGGTCAGGGACAGAACTCATTCACTCTGTACAACCTCAAAGTTCCTGCTGCATTATTGTGAGAGTGAAAGAACACAGAGTCCTGCTGAGTCCTGCTGGCTGCAGCACAGAGTGGGACAAGGAGTGAGAGGGGGTTAGAGAGAGAGCAATGGGGTAAGAGGGTGAGGAGGCAAGGGAGAGAGAGCCAGAGGGAGGTAGGAGAGGGGTGGTAGCAGTAAGAGAGAGATTTCCATTTACAATGCAATAAATCTTCTTCCATGATGAATATTCTAATTTCCAACAACCAATGTAATACAAGATACAAATTCTGTAGCATTTACATACAGCCTATAGGAATCCTTACATGGTGTGTTACACTTTAAACTCTACAAACTGCTCTTTGGGCCCTGGCAGGGATGTCTCTGACCTTCAGACCCACTGTCCAGCAGATGCATTGTTCTATCAAGAGGGGATTACCCCTAGCTGCCATCCCATTGTTTCATGGAATTCAGTAACTCAGGTTTGGCATCTCAAACGTGGCTTTCATTTCAATCTCGTTCCTGGTTTCTGTATTCCCAGAATCTGAGCATTCACATTTGTAAGGTTTCCCTGTTTCATCTTCCCCAACAGGCACTGCTCAGGCAAATGAGCTTTCCAAGAGAGCAAAGCAGGCAGGAATTAACCCAGGCTGGGAACTGTGAGAGGAGCTCAGTCCCTAGAGCAGTGAGGGCACGGGATCCCCTGGAATGGGGCCAGATCCCACAGCTGGGTGGGTGCTGGTGGCTCTGGAACGCTGAGCCCTGTGCCTGGGATTTGGGGAATACGTCCCTGGATCCCTGGCAGTGCCCGAGGCCAGGCTGGAGCACCGGGGGCAGTGCGAGGGGTCCCTGCCAGGGCAGGGGTGGCACTGGGGGGGCTCTGAGGTCCCTCCAGCCCAAACCATGCTGGGATTTATAAATAACAGCTCTCCTCTAAAGCAAATGATTTAAAAATAAGTTTGGTCTAAAGGCAAGTGTTGTGCTTAGAGGCATCTTGCTGGTAACTCCTGGCTAAGCACACCCAGAAAATGTCAGTGCAGCAGGAAACTTCGGCTTAGACCAGGACTAGGAGGAGAGGAATTCTCAGGAATCTGTTCCCCCCAGGGAATCACAGCCCTAACCGGAAAAACCCGATCACCTTCACAGAAGATTTCGAGTACAAAGCCGTTCCCTGGCTCTTGTGGCTGATGCTCGCAGACATTTTTAATTCCCACTCCGTTATTGCTCCATCCCGGCACAAAACCCGGGATGAGTTTTCACTGCTGAGATCAGGGGATGTCCCACACGGAGCCGAGAGGAGATAAAGGAGCCAAAGAGGAGATAAAGGAGCGTCCTGGAGGCAGGAGGATGGCAGGAAGGAGCAGAGCACAGGGTTTATTCCCTCCTTCGGCTGCACCAGGTGTGGCGGGGCTGTTGTTTAATTGCAGCACCCTGCCGGAGCTCGGGAAATGCTGAGGAGCAGTATCAGTTCCACGGGAAACAGATGGAAATGGGCTGTGAAAAAACACTGAGCAGAGCAGACAAATGGCTCACAAAGTGTGAAAAACCCCTCAGAAACAGCACATTTGGAAGTTTCTCATATTGTTTGATTTATTTACTCCACAGTTTATAAACTGCAAGGCTGGAATGGCTCTAAGGGGTGTTGATGGCTCCTGACAGCCTTGAAATAATTGACTGATATCAGTTTATGCTGAAGGAAGCGTCAGTCTGGGCATTCTGCAGAGCTCAGAGTCACCAGGATGAGGGAGCTGCTGGCTGGGGTTTCCCCTCCTGAATTCAGTGTTGTGGTTGGTGTGTGAGGTGCTGACCCACACCCAGAGCTCACCTGGCTGTTAATTCTGCTCCTTCCCAGTGCCAGGCACGTGTGCAGCTCATTTAGAGCAGCAGAGCTTATTCTGTGGGTGCATATCCACAAAAAATATCTATTCTATTCTATTCTATTCTATTCTATTCTATTCTATTCTATTCTATTCTATTCTATTCTATTCTATTCTATTCTATTCTATTTCTATTCTATTCCATTCCATTCCATTATGTGTATTCTGTATGCCCACTTTAAGATATCTGCACATATAATTTAAAATAACAAATAATCCACACCCAAGGGTGAAAGCTGCAGATCAAGCAAACCCGAGGTCCCAGAGCAGAGGGAGAGGAGGAGCAGAGAGCCCTGAGTGACCTCAGCACAAAACCAGACAAACAGACGAATTGTTTTCAAAGAAACAGGGGGAGGTGGATCCAGTGGGAGGTGGATTCAGTGGGAGGTGGATCCCATGGAAGGAGGATCCAGAGGAAAGTGGATCTGATGGAAGATGGATCCCATGTAAGGAAGATTCCATGGAAGGTGGATCCCATGGAATGAGGATCTCATGGAACGAGGATCCCAGATCCCATGGAAGGAGGATCCAGAGGAAAGTGGATCTGATGGAAGATGGATCCCATGTAAGGAAGATTCCATGGAAGGTGGATCTCGTGGGAGGAGGATCCAGAGGAAGGTGGATCCCAGATCCCATGGAAGGAGGATCCCATGGAAGAAAGATCCCATGAAAGGTGGATCCCTGATCTTGTGGAAGGAGAATCCAGAGGAAGGTGGATCCCAAATCCCATGGGAGGAGGATCCAGAGGAAGGTGGATCCCAAATCCCATGGGAGGAGGATCCAGAGGAAGGTGGATCCCAAATCCCATGGGAGAAGGATCTAGAGGAGGGTGGATCCCAGATCCCATGGGGGGAGGATCCAGAGGAAGGTGGATCCCAGATCCCATGGGGGGAGGATCCAGAGGAAGGTGGATCCCAGATCCCATGGGGGGAGGATCCAGAGGAAGGTGGGTCCCAGGTCCCACGGCAGGGGTGCAGTGGGGTGTGTTGAGCTCCCTCCCAGCCCCTCCCAGCCCCTTTCGATTCCGGGTTCCAGGAGAAGTTGTGTCTTTATTCCAGTGCGGGCGGACAATTAAAGTGACGCTGTGCTCGCTCTCCCATCGGAATCCCAGCAGTGTCTGCCTGCCCCGCGCCCAGCCCGGGAGATGAACCAGCTCAGCCTCATTAACACCCAGCGCTAATTGTGCCAGCCCCGCCCGGGGGGGATCCCGAACCAGGGGCAGCTCTCGGGGTGCCGGAGCTGCCGCTTTATTTCTCCTGGATTTTATTAACGCCGAGCGCTTCTCCATCCCCGCAGCAGCAGCAAGAGTTCAACCTCCCCATAGATATTTTATGAGCAATATTTTTAACGCTTTTTAATAAAACAAGAAAACAAGGCTCCCGTCTAAAACGTCCTTCATTAAGAACCAAAGTAAATGAGCAGAAGGCTCCGGTGGAATGTGAAGAGTTTTCCATTAGGGTGGAGCTGAACTCATAAGTTTCCGTTAACTGGCTCGTTAAAAGGCGCCGTTCCCTGCAGTGTCGGGAGGGAAGGGACTGATGCCATTCCCAGGGCACAAAGGGAATATTCCCTCCTTTCCTAACTGGGTATTCCTGTGCTGGGGAAAACCGGGGCCAGAGCCAGCCCAGCCGGGAGGTGACAGCGGGGAGCAGCTCCTGTGCTGGGAAGGACCTGGGGGTGCTGCTGGGTGGGAGCTGGGCATGAAAAATGAACCCCCGAGCCCCGGGCTGAGCCCAGCGAGGGCAGCAGGGATCCAAACCCCGCCCTGACACCTGTGCTCAGGTGAGACCTCACCTGCAGAGCTGCCCCCGCCCCGGGGACAGCAGCAGAGAACCTGGAGCTGCTGGAGAGATCCAGAGGAGCCACGGAGCTGCTGCAGGGCTGGAACCCTCGGGAGCCAGGTGGGAGAGCTGGGAATGTTCCCTGGAGAGGAGAAGGGTCCAGGGAGAGCCCAGAGCCCCTGGCAGGGCCTGGAGGGATCCAGGAGAGCTGGAGAGGGGCTGGGGACAGGGATGGAGGGACAGGACACAGGGAATGGGACACTGCCAGGGGCAGGGATGGATGGGATGTTGGGAATTGGGAATTCCTGGCTGGGCTGGGATTGCCAGAGCAGCTGTGGCTGCCCCTGGATCCCTGGCAGTGCCCAAGGCCAGGCTGGACACTGGGACAGTGGGAGGTGTCCCTGCCATGGCTGGGGTGGGAATGGGGGGGATTTGAGGTCCCTTCCAGCCCAGGCCGCTCCATTACTCTGTGATTCTTCCCAGTAGCACCTCCATCCCCTGCACTGGTCATACTGGAGCTGAGGAGCACTTTCTCCAGCCAGCAGAGGAGGGAAAAGCCTTTGGGTGGCTCCTGTTTGCTCAGAATCCCACACCAGATTGCCAGGGCTCCAGGCACTGTGGGACCATAAAGAAAACATATGGGCAGCTTTTTATCTGCTTCTCAGTCCTGCTCTTGATATAGCTCAGCACATGTGCACAGGAGGGAAAAATACAATTTGCATGAAAAGCACTTCCTTTGCAGGAAAATGTGTGTGAGTGGAGAAAGTGCATAAAAATATGTTCCTGCAGCACTGTTATTGATAGAGCTGAGCGTGATGGATCGCTGTGGATTGCAATGCTGACAAAAATAAGCACCAGTAACTCCTCAGTGCAGTGTGAGTGACAGGGGAGCGTGTCACCCATGTCCCAGCAATGTCCCTCTGCACTGCAGGGACACAAATCCTCACCCTGGGGTTCCTTCCAGCCTTGGGCTGGGCTGGACTCCTGGCTTAGCTGGACCCCAGCCTGGCTCTGCATTTGGCCAAGGAAAGGCACCTGGGATGGAATCCCAGACTGGTTTGGGTGGGGAGGGACCCCAAATCCCCCCCAGTGCCACCCTGCCATGGCAGGGGCACCTCCACTGTCCCAGGTGCTCCAGCCCTGTCCAGCCGGGCCCAGGATTCCAGCAGCGTGCTCCCAGTGCTGAGCGGGGGCCGGGTCCCCTCCTGCCCTGCCTGCCCCACCCGATCTGCCCCACCCGATCTGCCCCACCCGATCTGTCCCACCCGATCTGCCCCACCCTGGCTGTCCCACCTGATCTGTCCCACCCGATCTGCCCCACCCGATCTGCCCCACCTGATCTGTCCCACCCGAGCTGCCCCACCGGATCTGTCCCACCCGAGCTGCCCCACCCGATCTGCCCCACCCGATCTGCCCCACCCTGGCTATCCCACCTGATCTGTCCCACCCTGGCTGTCCCCTCTTTGCCATCAGACACTGGGGGCAGGTTGATGCCACAGCTCGCACAGCCTGTCCCCATATCCCACAGCCCCCCGTACCCCACAGGTACCCTCACACTGGACTCCGGGCTGCTCAGGGCGTTTTCCCGGTGCAGCAGCTGCTCTGGCTCCGGGATCGATGCAGCTGCAGTGACTCGCTGTGTAATGGGCTCTGACCTTTGCTGCCCGAGCTCCCTCCTTGCTTGGCTTCTCCCTCTGCTCTGTGCTTACACCCCCATCCCACCGACCTCGGGGAGCACACGAAGTGCCAGCTCAAACAGCAGCCAGAATATTGAAAAGGTCACAGCAAAGCGTGCTCAGACAGCAGCGTGAGCCCATTCAGTGAGCAGGGCAGGGAGCTCATCCAGCACTGCAGGCACAGTCCCACAGCCCTGGGTGTGAGCAGGAGCTCATCCAGCACTGCAGGCACAGTCCCAGCTCTGGGTGTGAGCAGGAGCTCATCCAGCACTGCAGGCACAGTCCCACAGCCCTGGGTGTGAGCAGGAGCTCATCCAGCACTGCAGGCACAGTCCCACAGTTCTGGGTGTGAACAGGGAGCTCATCCAGCACTGCAGGCACAGTCCCGGCTCTGGGTGTGAGCAGGAGCTCATCCAGCACTGCAGGCACAGTCCCACAGCTCTGGGTGTGAGCAGGAGCTCATCCAGCACTGCAGGCACAGTCCCAGCCCTGGGTGTGAGCAGGGAGCTCATCCAGCACTGCAGGCACAGTCCCACAGCTGTGGGTGTGAGCAGGAGCTCATCCAGCACTGCAGGCACAGTCCCACAGCTCTGGGTGTGAGCAGGAGCTCATCCAGCACTGCAGGCACAGTCCCACAGCTCTGGGTGTGAGCAGGAGCTCATCCAGCACTGCAGGCACAGTCCCAGCCCTGGGTGTGAGCAGGAGCTCATCCAGCACTGCAGGCACAGTCCCAGCCCTGGGTGTGAGCAGGAGCTCATCCAGCACTGCAGGCACAGTCCCACAGCTCTGGGTGTGAGCAGGAGCTCATCCAGCACTGCAGGCACAGTCCCAGCCCTGGGTGTGAGCAGGAGCTCATCCAGCACTGCAGGCACAGTCCCACAGCTCTGGGTGTGAGCAGGAGCTCATCCAGCACTGCAGGCACAGTCCCACAGCCCTGGGTGTGAGCAGGAGCTCATCCAGCACTGCAGGCACAGTCCCAGCCCTGGGTGTGAGCAGGAGCTCATCCAGCACTGCAGGCACAGTCCCACAGCTCTGGGTGTGAGCAGGAGCTCATCCAGCACTGCAGGCACAGTCCCACGGCCCTGGGTGTGAGCAGGAGCTCATCCAGCACTGCAGGCACAGTCCCGGCTCTGGGTGTGAGCAGGAGCTCATCCAGCACTGCAGGCACAGTCCCACAGCTCTGGGTGTGAGCAGGAGCTCATCCAGCACTGCAGGCACAGTCCCAGCTGTGGGTTGAGCAGGAGCTCATCCAGCACTGCAGGCACAGTCCCACAGCCCTGGGTGTGAGCAGGAGCTCATCCAGCACTGCAGGCACAGTCCCAGCTCTGGGTTGAGCAGGGAGCTGGGACCTCTCTGCTGCCCCATCCCATGGCCTGGGAGCGGGGCCAGTTGAGGAGGGTGGATGGAGCAGCTCCAGACCCGGATTCCTGAGCAGCTGTGGCTCTGTTCCATGTGGTTCTGTTCCATGTGGTTCTGTTCCATGGGAACACTCCCAGTGCTGAATCCTCCCTTCAGCAGCTGCAGCTCCGTGCGAGGTTCACCTTTCCTTCAGAGTCATCTTTCACATTCCCAGACCCTGCCCTGCACTGGTGAGTGACTCTGAGCTCACACACAGTGTCACAAGTTCCCCTCCCAGCTCAGTCTCACACAACAATCCTGTTCCAGCCCAGAACCAAGGACACGCTGCAGCTCCAGCCCCACAAAGTGCAACCAGAGAGAACTGGGGAGAGAATCTGGGAGGGTGGGACTGCAGAGCCTGGAGCTGGGGCTGGGCAGTGACTCCAGTGTGGGAATGGACCCAAACTGGTCAAAGTGAGAAACTCCTGACTGGGATCCATCCTGGGTGTGAGCCCAGCCGGGCTCTGGCACTGCCCCAGGTGAATCCTGTGGATAAATCCCTGCTTGATTCCTTTAGCTCTGCCAGCCCCTGCTCCAGGGAGCCTCTCCAGGGGTCAGTGAGCACCTGAGCACCTCTGAGCACCTGAGCTGAGGAGGGGCAGTCCCAGCTGTGCAAGCAGCACCCAGGGGATTTGGATGTTTTTACACCTCTGCAATGTTTTCATGGACAAAGGGCCTGGAGCTCCTTCCCAAGGGACAGCTCCATCTCTGGGACAGGGGCAGGAGCAGGCAATGGCTGGAGCTGGGCCAGGGAGGCTCAGGCTGGATTTTAGGAAAGGTTCTTCCCTCCCCCAGAGGTGCTGGCACTGCCCAGGCTCCCAGGGGATGGGCACAGCCCCAGAGCTCCAGGAGAGTCTGGACACCAGGAGTGCCAGGCTGGGATTCTGGGGGATCTGGGCAGGGAGAGGGGCTGGATGATCCCTGTGACACCCTTCTAACTGAGGATATTCCCAGTTCTGTGATTTCTGGGGCGCTGCTGGCAGCTCTTGGCACACACACAGGGCACTGAACATGTGGCACTGCTGTGTCCCTCCAGCCACGGGGGAGAACAACCACAGATGAACCCTGTGAGGAAAAAACAGGAATCTCCACGACATCCTGAAATGTTTTCTATCAAATCCCTAATTTCCTAGGGGTAGAAAATGTCCTCAGGGAGCTGGGTGAGCTCATCAGCCTTTGCAGGAGAAGCAGTTCCAGGTTCTGGGCTCTGAAACTGCCCCAGGGAACAGCAAGGGGTGAGAGCTGGCAATTAATGCAATTAATCTGCAGTGGCCAAACTGTGGGAACTGCTGCAAGAGGAGGTTTTCTCCCAATAGCCAAGTCCTCTCCTGCAGGAAAGATGTGTTATTTTTTCCTTGACAAAAAGCCAGCCCACATTGCACAAGCAGAGAAAGCATCCACTCCTGCTCTCTCACCTCCTTACTGGAGCTTTTCCCCCTTTTAACAGGAGTTTTAGAAATGACAGGCTTTTCTCTCGTATTTAAAAACCATAATAGATCAGCAGTGCTCACTTCTCCCCATCCTTTTTAATTAAAAAATAATAGAAACAGAAAACCCCCAAATCTTCCCTCACCAAACTTCGCTTTTATTTTTATAAAAAATCGAGAAAAACAATGAAACCCCAAACCTCATAAATCACGACTTTTCCATTACAAATATTTTGACAGATCTACTCATCACCTCTGAGTTCCTCAGAACTGGAGGTAAAGGTGATTTTCAGGCTACATTTTATTACTTCATTCTCCACCAGCCTTTTTCAATATATCTTGTTCTTTTTTCATCTCCCTCCACCAGCAGCTGCTTTGCTGTTGTAGCTCTAACGTGGTTTCTTTGAGGAGCTGCCAGGCCCTGCACTGCTCTCCTCTCCCTCCTGAGGTTTTCCAGCCTCCTGCTCCCCCACCCTGCTGGAAACAGAGGGGGCTGATTTTGGGGAAGCCAAATTTAATTTTTCTGGGTCTCTCTCATTGCATCCCTCAATAGAAAAATGAACTCCAGCAATGGTACATGAGGGGCTCCTCTGCTGAGGGCACTTTTGGAACATCCCAGAACTCCAGCCAGGTTTGGGGACCTCAAATCCCACCCAGAGCCACCCCTGCCATGGCAGGGACATCTCCCACTGTCCCAGTGTCCAGCCTGGCCTTGGGCACTGCCAGGGATCCAGGGGCAGCCACAGCTGCTCTGGCAATCCCAGCCCAGCCAGGAATTCCCAATTCCCAACATCCCATCCATCCCTGCCCCTGGCAGTGTCCCATTCCCTGTGTCCTGTCCCTCCATCCCTGTCCCCAGTCCCTCTCCAGCTCTCCTGGATCCCTCCAGGTGCCCTCAGCTCTCCCTGGACCCTTCTCCTCTCCAGGGAACATTCCCATCTCTCCCACCTGGCTCCAGAGGGTTCCATGGATCTGTGGCAGTCTGTGCTCTTTGAGCACACAGAATTCCAGGTGGAGCCTTCACCTCACCCTGGTGGCAGCTGGGCACGAACCTCCCCCCATCCCGGATGGAAAACACCTCCCTGGCACTGCCCAGGAGCAGAAATCTTGGGGTCCCACTTCTCTCCAAGGAAATGTCTCCCCAAACCAACCGGGGCAGGGACTGCGTGAATCTGTTTCCTGGAGGGATCCCACTCACAGGTTTCCTCCCGAATTTGTCCTAAGTCAGGACACAGGAATTCCTGATGATGGGAATTCCTGCTGCTGGAATTCCTGCTGTTGGGATTCCTGCTGATGGAATTCTTGCTGTTGGGATTCCTGCTGTTGGGAATTCCTGCTGTTGGAATTCCTGCTGTTGGAATTCCTGCTGCAGTTGGAACTCCTGCTGTTGGGGATTCCTGCTGATGGAATTCCTGCTGTTGGAATTCCTGCTGTTGGGAATTCCTGCTGTTGGAATTCCTGCTGTTGGGGATTCCTGCTGATGGAATTCCTGCTGATGGAATTCCTGATATTGGGAATTCCTGCTGATGGAATTCCTGCTGTTGGAATTCCTGCTGTTGGGGATTCCTGCTGATGGGATTCCTGCTGTTGGGAATTCCTGCTGTTGGGGATTCCTGCTGTTGGGGATTCCTGCTGATGGAATTCCTGCTGTTGGAATTCCTGATATTGGGAATTCCTGCTGTTGGGATTCCTGCTGATGGGATTCCTGCTGTTGGGATTCCTGCTGCAGTTGGAACTCCTGCTGTTGGGGATTCCTGCTGATGGAATTCCTGCTGTTGGAATTCCTGCTGTTGGGGATTCCTGCTGATGGAATTCCTGCTGTTGGGAATTCCTGCAGTTGGAACTCCTGCTGCTGGCTCCGGACAGGTGCAGCTCGGTGTCACCACCAGGCTCTGTTCCCAAGGATCTCACAGACACCCCCCCATAGATCCCAGCCCCACCTCTCCTGGCTGCAGATTCACTGATCACTGCTCAGGATGGGTGTGGGGGTGTTGAATGTCCTGGATCAGCCCCGTGGGCAGCACAGCTGGGTGCAGCTGGGAACAGCTGGGAACAGCTGGGTACAGGTGACAGCTGTGTACAGGTGTGTGCAGCTGTGTAGAGGTGACAGCTGTGTGCAGTTGGTGGCTGTGTACAGGTGTGTACAGGTGAGTTAGAGGTGTGTACAGGTGTGTACAGGTGTGTACAGGTGAGTTACAGGTGTGTACAGCTGTGTACAGGTGAGTTACAGCTGTGTACAGGTGTGTACAGGTGTGTACAGGTGTGTACAGGTAACAGCTGTGTACAGCTGTGTAGAGGTGACACCTGTGTACAGGTGGTGGCTGTGTACAGCTGTGTACAGGTGACAGCTGTGTACAGGTGTGTACAGGTAACATCTGTGTACAGGTGTGTACAGGTAACAGCTGTGTACAGGTAGTGGCTGTGTACAGGTGTGTACAGGTAACAGCTGTGTACAGGTGTGTGCAGCTGTGTACAGGTGACAGCTGTGTACAGATGTGTACAGGTGGTGGCTGTGTACAGGTAACAGCTGTGTAGAGGTGACAGCTGTGTACAGCTGTGTAGAGGTGTGTGCAGGTGGTGGCTGTGTACAGCTGTGTACAGGTGATACCTGTGTGCAGGTGTGTACAGCTGTGTACAGGTGACAGCTGTGTACAGGTGTGTACAGGTAACATCTGTGTACAGGTGTGCACAGGTAACATCTGTGTACAGCTGTGTACAGGTGACAGCTGTGTACAGCTGTGTAGAGGTGACACCTGTGTGCAGGTGGTGGCTGTGTACAGGTGACAGCTGTGTACAGCTGTACACAGGTGACAGGTGACAGCCAGGTGCAGGGCTGGGCCTCTCCCTTCTCTCTCTCTCTGCTGCAGGTGTGACCCAGGGCAGAGCCCCGCCCCTGGCAGAGGTGCAGAACGGGGTTAACTCACTGCAGCAGCTCCAGGACAGCAGCTGTGCACAGCAGGGCCACCCCAGGGCACTGAGCAGAGAAAGGAGGAATTAGGCTGCTTTGTATGGATTTCCTCTTCAGGAGAGGTTTTCAGGTGTTTAAGTTCTGATTTCTCACACAGTTATTTTGAGTGCTTTGTGCCAAATCAGAGCATGACACCTCTTGCCTAAGGTTCTTCTGTGCTTGGTTTGGCAGAGACTCCAGCCATAAATACCCAGAGAAAGCTCCTTAGGTGCCACAGGCTGGTGGTTTCACTGCTGAGCTCCAGAGCAAGCAGGGCTCAGCTCTGCTGTAAAACCAGCAGTCCCTGCTCTGGGAGATGTGTCTGGCTTGGTCAGCACAGTGCCCTGGGCCAGGCTGGGCTCAGCTCAGCAGGACGAGCAGAGCAGCCCCTGCGGGAGCCCAGGGGTGCCAGGGCTGAGGGGAAACACACCCAGCTCAGGGCAGGGGATCACAGAGGGTTCAGGGGCTCAGCTCCCAGCCCAGCACACGCTCCAGAACAGAGGCAGTGCTGGAAATTAACCGGGATTAACTCCCAGGTAAAACCGGGATCAACTCCCAGGTAATACTGGTATTAACTCCCAGGTAACACCGGGATCAACTCCCGGGTAATACGGGGATGAACTCCCAGGTAAAACCAGGATTAACTCCCAGGTAATACCGGTATTGACTCCCAGGTAAAACCAGGATTAACTCCCAGGTAACACCGGGATTAACTCCCAGGTAACACCGGGATCAACTCCCAGGTAATACCGGTATTAACTCCCAGGTAAAACCAGGATTAACTCCCGGGTAATACCGGGATTAACTCCCAGGTAACACCAGGATTAACTCCCGGGTAATACCGGGATTAACTCCCAGGTAAAACCAGGATTAACTCCCGGGTAATACCAGGATTAACTCCCGGGTAACACCGGGATTAACTCCCAGGTAAAACCAGCATTAACTCCCGGGTAATACCGGGATTAACTCCCAGGTAACACCGAGATTAACTCACAGGTAAAACCAGGATTAACTCCCGGGTAATACCGGGATTAACTCCCAGGTAAAACCAGGATTAACTCCCGGGTAATACCGGGATTAACTCCCAGGTAACACCGGGATTAACTCACAGGTAAAACCAGGATTAACTCCCGGGTAATACCGGGATTAACTCCCAGGTAACACCGAGATTAACTCACAGGTAAAACCAGGATTAACTCCCGGGTAACACCGGGATTAACTCCCAGGTAAAACCAGGATTAACTCCCGGGTAATACCGGGATTAACTCCCAGGTAACACCGGGATTAACTCACAGGTAAAACCAGGATTAACTCCCGGGTAATACCGGGATTAACTCCCAGGTAACACCGGGATTAACTCCCAGGTAAAACCAGGATTAACTCCCAAGTAACACCTGGTAACACCGACCTCCAGGACAGGGGAGGTCACAGTGACGAGGACAAGGCTGCAGTGGGAACTCATCACCTGGCTCAGAATTAACTCCTAATTTGATATCAGACTTAATGTAATTCCTGGGATGGATAAAGAAGTTTTATTTCTAAAAATAAAAGCGCTGCTGAGAGAAATCCCGGCTCAGGGAGTTGTGCAAGCAGCTGAGGACAGAGCCTGACAGAAATCAGACGTTTCCAGGACATGCCCCATGAATTCCGACTGGCTGAGCTCCAGGAAGGAGCTCCCGAACCCCCTGGAGAGAACCTTCCCAAGGGGGCACCAGCAGGGATGGAGGCAGAGGCTGGATCTGGGACTGAGGGGTGGTCACACCCCAGTGCCACTGCGGGGAGAGAAACCCCTAAAGAGAGCAGAGAGCCTGGAATTATTTACCTCAGCTATTTTACCACTGCAGGAAAAGCACAGATAAAATAAAAATAAAAATAAAAATAAAAATAAAAATAAAAATAAAAATAAAAATAAAAATAAAAATAAAAATAAAAATAAATAAAAACGAAAATAAAAATAAAAATAAAAACAAAAATAAAAATAAAAATGAAAATTTAAATTTAAATTTAAATTTAAAAAATAAAAATAAAAATGAAAACGAAAATTAAAATGAAAATAAAATAAAAATAAAAATAAAAAAAAAACGAAAATAAAAATAAAAATAAAAATAAAAATAAAAATAAAAATAAAAATAAAAATAAAAATAAAAATAAAATTTAAATTTAAAAAATAAAAATATAAATGAAAACTGACATTGAGAGACTCCAAGCAGTGGGTGCTTCCCATTTGGGGTGTTTGTGTTGGGTCTCATGGAGCCTTCCTGCAGTGCATTCACCATGTGTGAGGCTGTCCCCATTGCTGGAATGAACAATGCACAGTTTGGGGTTTGTCCCCATCCCTGGAATGAACAATGCACAGTTTGGGGTTTGTTCCCATTCCTGGATGAACAATGCACAGTTTGGGGTTTGTCCCCATCCCTGGGTGAACAATGCACAGTTTGGGGTTTGTCCCATCCCTGGAATGAACAATGTACAGTTTGGGGTTTATCTCCATTCCTGGATGAACAATGCACAGTTTGGGGTTTGTCCCCATCCCTGGAATGAACAATGCACAGTTTGGGGTTTGTCCCCATCCCTGGATGAACAATGCACAGTTTGGGGTTTGTCCCCATCCCTGGATGAACAATGCACAGTTTGGGGTTTGTTCCCATTCCTGGATGAACAATGCCCAGTTTGGGGTTTGTCTCCATTCCTGGATGAACAATGCCCAGTTTGGGGTTTGTCCCCATCCCTGGATGAACAATGCACAGTTTGGGGTTTATCTCCATTCCTGGATGAACAATGCCCAGTTTGGGGTTTGTCTCCATTCCTGGAATGAACAATGCACAGTTTGGGGTTTGTCCCCATCCCTGGATGAACAATGCACAGTTTGGGGTTTATCTCCATTCCTGGATGAACAATGCACAGTTTGGGGTTTGTTCCCATTCCTGGATGAACAATGCACAGTTTGGGGTTTGTCCCCATTGCTGGAATGAACAATGCACAGTTTGGGGTTTGTCCCCATTGCTGGAATGAACAATGCACAGTTTGGGGTTTGTTCCCATTCCTGGATGAACAATGCACAGTTTGGGGTTTATCTCCATTCCTGGATGAACAATGCCCAGTTTGGGGTTTGTCTCCATTCCTGGAATGAACAATGCAGTCAGGAGGAATCTCCCAGTCCCTGGGGTCTAGAACTGGCAGGAGGAGCTGCTCCCAGAATGGTCTAAGAGCTGGTGGGAGTCACCAGGGCAGCTCCTCAAGGGAGGAAAAGGTTCCCAGGGAGTGGGCAAGCTGGGACAGGGTGACAAAGAGTTTATTTCTCCCCAGGAGTGAAGTAAATCTGTCTGTGACACTGGGGTTCTGCTCCTTGCTGGGAGGGGCTGGTGGCCCCCTGTGTCCCTCTGGAGCCCTCCCCAGAGCTGCTGCACACAGCTGGGGCTGCAGGGGAATTTGGTATTGATTTAGGGCAGGGACAGGTGTGACTGCAGGCCAGCTCAGAGCAGTGAGTGAGGCCAGGCTGTAATGCCCTGACTCGCAGCAATGTGACCTTTGTGGAAAGCATTTGTTCTTGGAGGTTGGAATTAATCCATCTTCCTGTTCTGTGCTGGAACAGCTCCTCCAAAAATCCCCAGCAGAGAGTGTCGAGCTCATCAGTGACTAAAAAATTCCCTCCATAGGATTTCTCCAAGCAAGGAAGAAAACCATTACATTCAGAGACATTTATAAAACAAGCAACACTTGAAGGGACATTGAAAACACCGAGCTGCTTTGGTGTGACCCATTAGGAAAAGCTCTTTGTTCCCAGTGGGTTGAAGGGAGGGGAGGCTGGAGTGGGGGATGCTGACATGTGAATGTCAGGGAGTGTGGAGAGTTTTACACACCCCCAGCAGTGCTCGGGCTCAGAGAGCTCCTCACATCTGTGGGAAGGGAGGGAAAACCTCTCTGTGGGTACTGGGGAGCTCCTCAAACTGAGCTCTTACCCAGAGGCACACCAGGGAAGAAAATTCTCCCCTTTTATCACCACAGGTCTTGATTTACCCAACAGCAAAGGGGAGGCGGTGTAGGCAGCAGTGGGTCAGAAATGACACTGGAGAGACTCCATTCCCATACACACATGTCCCAAAAACACACCCCATTCCCATACACACACCCCATTCCCATACACACACCCCATTCCCATACACACATACCCCATTCCCATACACACATGTCCCAAAAACACCCCATTCCCATACACACACACCATTCCCATACACACACCCCGTTCCCATACACACACACACTCCATTCCCATACACACACCCCAATCACATACACGTATTTCCCATACACACACACCATTCCCATACACACACCCCATTCCCATACACACACACACCATTCCCCCAGCCCAGTCCCGGAAATGGGGATTTGGGATGGGGTCAGTGGAGGGGCCAGTGGCTGCCGGGGGCAGTGGGAATCCCGGTAATTTCCTGGTTCTGCTCTGCAGTGAGTGCAGGGAAGGAATCACTCCCTGTGACATTGCCTCAGCCTGGCCCCTGGGCCAGCCCTGCTCCTTCCAATTAACGGGGATTTGCTCATTAATCACAGCCCAGACTGCAGCTCAGCTGCAAGCAGACTCCTGTTTTCATCTTTCTTAGGGACCTGTCAGCGTTGGAGTGTCAACCTGTTCTTTAGAGTGAATTCCTCAATCCCAATATCCTGCTGCACTGCTTTGACATGGCAGGAGAGAACATGAAATGTGCTTGTGGGTATCCAGAGAGTGCCTGGACCACGCAGAGTGGTGCTGTGCCCTCAGCTGTGCCTGCAGTGCCACCCAGGGCTGTGCCAGCCTTCGGTCCTGCCAAAGCTGTGCCAAGGACCTGCTTCGGTTTGCTTCGAGTTTTGGGGTTTGTCTAAAAAATACAAACAATCCAGGGAAAAAAAAAAAAACAAAAAACAGAAATTCAGTTTGGAGTCTGTCCCTTTCTGTAATATGAGCATTTATTTAGGATTTGCAAAGGTGGGCATTGTTTGGTTCTTTTGGAAATCCAAGGCTGGATATTTCAGTGAACTGATTTGTGATTTCCAGAGGGAAAAGGGCTGCTCCAGCACTGGGAAATCCAGGGCTGCTGGGGGCTTTGGGGAAACGTGATTTCCCCAAAAGATCCAACTCATTTTCCTGTCACAGCTCATCCCACAGGACACAGGGGTTTATCCTTGTGCTCGCCCCAAGGCAGCCAGAGCTCACGGACTGTTTGGAAGGATGGATTGTTGGGGTGTATTGTCCCCCCTTCCCTGAATTGTGGTTATAGGGTGGGATTGTTGGGGTGTATTGTCCCCCCTTCCCTGGAATTGTTTATAGGGTGGAATTACTGGGGTGTCCTGTCACCCCTTCCCTGGAGTTGTGGTCACAGGCACAGAGCAGCCTGTCAAGAGCTGCTGCTCGCCCCAGGCTCAAACAGAACTGGGAACTCGTTCCTGAAACATAAAAAGGTTTTTTTCAGCCCTTAGTTTTGCTGGGTGCCCGTTTGTCCCCAGCTCCCAATGGCTGAGGAGGAGCGTTCTCACCCCACACAAAGGTTGGGTTTCGGTTTCAAGGACTTTGAAACGCCTTGCAGTGCCAAGCCCAGAGCCCAGCCCTGCCTGCAGCATCCTGTGCCCGCTGCTCCGGCACGGGACACACGGCTGGGAACCAGCAGCTGGCCCTGGGAATGCCAGGAAACGAGCTGGAGACTTATTAAGTTAATTATTCGCTGGAACTGGCTCTTCCCCCGTGAATTCCATTTAATCTTCACTGCACAATTTCCTTCAGAAAACGCAATGATGGTAATGAGTCAGGTCTGAAGTGTTCTGTTCTCTGCAGGTGAGCAGGTTAATTTTCTCTGTAATTAGTTACTTGCCAAAACTCGAGCTATTGATAGCAAGGTAGAGGGAAATCAGTACAACACCTTGTCCGTGTCTCTCCAGGTAAATTATGGCAGAGGAGGTTGGCACTGTGAAGATTACGGGAATTTTGAAGTCTTTGTAAAATATTTGGTCTTAAGAACTTCAAAATGAAGAGCTCATGCTCAGCACTGAGCTGATTTATTCCTTAGTGCTCTTCTCGTCTTCTCTTTGCTTTTTTTGGTCCTGACACTTCGCTGTTTTTTCCTTTTTTCTCCATGACGAGTTCCAGATTCCCCTCCAAGCTTTGTGTGCCTTCCCCCGGGGATCTGCTGCCCCTGGTTTCAAACCTCAGGTGTTGGAGGTGAGCTCTGCCAACGCCTCAGCTCCAAGGGGTTTCTGGTTGGTTTGTTCCAACACAACCACATTCTGTATTTTCCTTTTTCCAGCCTCCCAGGGGAGCAGCTTCTTGCCAGCTTCCCTGTGGCTGAGCCAGCCCTTCCTGCAGCTCCTGCACTGGGAGCACTGGGAGCACTGGGAACCAGCAAACCCCAGGGTGGGCTGGGCTGGGCTGGAAGGAGCTTTAAGGACCTTTGGGATCCACCCCATGCCATGGGCAGGAACAGAGAACAGAGGAACAGAGAACTTTCCCTGAGAACATTCCTTGAGAACATTCCCTGAGAAAATTCCCTGAGAACATTCCTGAGAACATTCTGAGAACATTCTGAGAACATTTCCTGAGAACATTCCCTGAGAACATTCCAGAGCATTCTGAGAACATTCCTGAGAACATTCCAGAAAATTTTGAGAACATTCCTAAGAATATTCCTAAGAACATTCCAGAACATTTCCTGAGAACATTCCCTGAGAACATTCCAGAACATTCCAGAACATTCCTGAGAACATTCCTGAGCATTCCTGAGAACATTCCCTGAGAACATTCTGAGGTAAATACTCCTCGACTGTGAGTTCTAAACAAGGTTGTTAAAATGTTAAATGTAGTTACTTACGAATGTTACTGTCAGTTCTGGCAAAATGTGTAATGTGTATTCCCCAGTTCATTTCCCATCCAGTTTGTTGTGTATTCCCCAGTTCATTTCACATCCAGTTTGTTGTGTATTCCCCAGTTCATTTCCCATCCAGTTTGTTGTGTATTCCCCAGTTCATTTCCCATCCCGTTTGTTGTATTCCTTGCCCCAGTTCGCCATTTCTGGTCCTGTCTCTTCTGTGTGCTTGTTCCCTTCCCCCTTCTTCTGGTTAGGTTGCTGCTGCTCCCTGCCTGTCCTTCAAACTGTTAGCCCAGCCCAGTTACAGGCAAATCAGGAGACTCCATGAGGCATGGCTCCGGGGCAGGAGTCTGACCAAGAGGACAAACCTCCAAAAGCAACGAGTAAGCACCAGATAAAAGACTAAGAGTGGTACCAGTGAGTATGCAAAAACGTCTAGCTCCTGGAAATAGTCTCCAACAATCCACTATCACCTGAAGGCAGTTCAGCAAAGTGACTCCCTAGACAACGAGCCAACACTGAGTGCCTGGGAGCGCCCGCGAGGACGGAACCCCCAACTCTGCAGCATCAGAATCGTGTTGGAGCCTCCTCCTCGGCGTTGGATACTGGCGGGAGCAGCAGAGGGGGGTTCCCTCCCGTAGCTGTCGTAAAAGAGCTGTTCAATAAAGGCTTCGGAGGGGAGATCCGTCTCCTGGCCCTGTTTTTAACACATTCTAAGAACATTCCTGAACATTCCAGAACATTCCCTGAGAACATTCTGAGAACATTCCTAAGAACATTCCAGAACATTCTGAGGACATTCTGAGAACAGTCTAAGAACATTCCTGAGAACATTCTGAGAACATTCCTAAGAACATTCCCTGAGAACATTCTGAGAACATTCCTAAGAACATTCCAGAACATTCCCTGAGCTCTGCCCTCACAGGAACCCCCATCCCCTCATCTCCTCCTGGGAATCTCTCCTGCTCCACCCTGGAGTTTTGGCAGGGCTCAGCTAAAGCTGGAGCTTTACAAGGCTTTGATTTGTCCCAGCCACATGCCTCAATTACAGAAAATTACAAACAATTAAATGGTACAAAGTTTAATGAAATATTTGAGCAACACTTCCAGTTATTTGTTGTAAAAGAAAAGGGGAAAAGGTAAATTCATCTTGCTGGTGAGAAACCCTTCACTAAAGTTACTCACTACGTGAGGGGGATTTGGGGTTTTGCTGAGATGTTCCCCTACATTTGGGGGAGCCACATTTGGGGGAGCCCCTTTCAGGGGAGCCCCTTTCAGGGGAGCCCCATTTGGAGGAGCCCCTTTTTGGGGAGCCCGTTTTGGGGGAGCCCCATTTGGGGGAGCCCATTTTGGGGGAGCCCCATTTGGGGGAGTCCCTTTCAGGGGAGCCACATTTGGAGGAGCCCCTTTCAGGGGAGCCCCATTCGTGGGAGTCCCATTTGGGGGAGCCCCTTTCAGGGGAGCCCCTTTTTGGGGAGGCACATTTGGGGGAGCCCCTTTTTGGGGAGGCACATTTGGGGGAGTCCCTTTCAGGGGAGCCCCTTTTTGGGGAGGCACATTTGGGGGAGCCCCTTTTTGGGGAGCCCGTTTTGGGGGAGCCCCATTCGGGGGAGCCCCTTTTGGGGTCTGTTTGTGTCCCCAGCACGCAGCCCCAGCTCAGGCTGCCTGGAGCAGGGCTGGGCTTCCCAGAGCGCTGGGAGCTGTGTGAGGCCAGAGCCTGCCTGGGTGGTTACTGCTTTCTATTCTGTACCTGGGGGTTTATTGCTTTATGTTATATTTTTCAGTGTGGGTTTATTTTTGTTTTTAATATTTTTAAGTGTGGGTTTATTATTTTTGTATTTTTAAGTGTGGGTTTATTGTTTTATGTTATATTTTTCAGTGTGGGTTTATTTTTTTTTTTATATTTTTAAGTGTGGGTTTATTATTTTTATGCTATATTTTTTAAGTGTGGATTTATTGTTTTCATGCTACATTTTTTAAGTGTGGGTTTATTTTTTTTTGTTATATTTTTTAATTGTGGGTTCATTATTTTTATGTTTTATTTTTTAAGTGTGGGTTTATTGTTTTCATGATACATTTCTTAAGTGTGGGCTTATTCTTTTATGTTATATTTTTTAATCGTGGGTTTATTATTTTTATATTTTTAAGTGTGGGTTTATTATTTTTATATTTTTAATTGTGGGTTTACTGTTTTCATGATACATTTTTTAAATGTGGGTTTATTATTTTTATGTTATATTTTTTAATTGTGGGTTCACTGTTTTCATGATACATTTTTTAAATGTGGGTTTATTGTTTTCACAATATATTTTTTAAGTGTGCGTTTATTCTTTTATGTTATATTTTTTAAGTGTGGGTTTATTGTGTTTATGTTATATTTTTAAGTGTGGTTTTATTGCTTTCACAATATATTTTTTAGTGGGGATTTTCTTATTTAATGAAGTAGAGAGACAGAACTTTTGAGTTGCTTCAGAAAGTGTGTTTTTTTATTCTTTATAGAAAAGGTTTCTGTTACAAGTGTTGAGAGCGTGGCTAGAAGTCACATGACTTACAGTTATAAAGATTTTTTAAGGATTTATTAATAAAACATTGTTAATATAGATATTTATGTTATTTAATATTAAGAAACTGTTTAATTATAGTGTGATCTTTTTTAGCCGATTCTGTTTTGACACAGAGACCTATTCTAAGAATTCTTGTTACTTTTGAAATGACTTTAATTTTTCATATATTTTAAACTTTTTTCTACTTAATTTAACATGTTTCTGCTTTAAGTTCTAAATTTACATCCTTTTTCCAGCACCTAAGCTTGGAAGTTTTCTCCAAGGCCTCAGGACAAATAATGTGTTTTTTTCTAAATTTTGGTTTACAAGCCCAGTGTTCTGAGAATTCCCTGCATTTTGAATTCCAAAGTTGCCCAACATTAAAAGGGATTTGTTCCAACCAAGCCCTGCTCAGTCCCAGCAGTGGCTGAGCAGTGTTCCATTAATAAATCAGAGCACCCCCGGGCCTGGCACACAGTTTTTATTTGAATTTATTTAATTGCATTTGTCATTTTTATTCTGAAAATAATCTTTACACAGGGCGCTCTCCAATTAAAAATGATGTATTCCAACTGCTCAGAAGTGCTCTGCTCCATTCAGCTGAGCAGAAAGGAAAGGATCAGAAACCTCCCTGTGGGAACAGCTCAGGGCTCCTCCCTGAAAATCAGGAATTGTTCTTTTCCATATCAGAGATTCCAGTGTGGGAACAGCTGGGGGTTCTTCCCTGGAAATCAGGAATTGTTCTTTTCCTTATCAGAGATTCCAGTGTGAGAACAGCTGGGGGTTCCTCCCTGGAAATCAGGAATTGTTCTTTTCCTTCTCAGAGAATCCAGTGTGAGAACAGCTGGGGGTTCATGGAAATTGGGAATTGTCCTTTTCCTTATCAGAGATCTCTGTGTGGGAACAGCTGGGGGTTCCTCCCTGGAAATCAGAAATTCCTGTCCATGGTTCCTAAGGGAGGAATTCCTGTCCATGATTTCTCTCTAAGGGAGGAATTCCTGTCCATAATTTGTCTCTAAGGGAGGAATTCCTGTCCATGGTTCCTAAGGAAGGAATTCCTGTCCATGATTTCTCTCTAAGGGAGGAATTCCTGTCCATGATTCTCTCTAAGGGAGGAATTCCTGTCCATGATTTGTCTCTAAGGGAGGAATTCCTGTCCATGATTCTCTCTAAGGGAGGAATTCCTGTCCATGGTTCTCTCTAAGGGAGGAATTCCTGTCCATGGTTTCTCTCTAAGGGAGGAATTCCTGCCCATGGTTCCTAAGGGAGGAATTCCTGTCCATGATTTCTCTCTAAGGGAGGATTTCCTGCTGCATCCCAGCACCAGAACCTTCCCCTGGTGCTGCCAGCCAGGATTTGCCTTTGCTGGAGCTGCCCTGTGTGTGGTGAGCACAGAAAATGTTTCTTTAATGTTCCTTGTCAGCCTTTTATGCTGCTGAGCATCATTAGCCACGTCCTCTGGATTTCCTGACACTCGTCCTCCCACTCCTCTCCCTCAAGGTGAGATTTCCCAGGGTTTTGTCCTTTCTGAGGTGGTTTTTGTGCTCTCACACACTGTGATTGATGCACCCTTCCTTCCTGCAGCACCAGCCTGAGCTCATCCCAGAGAGGGGACTGAGCTCCCCAGGGAGGGGTTGGCCCCTCAGGGACCAGTTCTGGGCCAGTAAAACCCAGGTGGGTGCAAATGTCAGCTCCCCCTGCTCTGATCCCACTTCCAGCCCCTCTGCTGGGGCAAAGCTGCTCCATCCTGAGCTCTTCCCCAGGATATGGAAATCCAGAGGAATCCATGGAGCTGTTCCCAGGGCTGGAGCCAGGCTGGGAGAGCTGGGAATGTTCCCTGGAGAGGAGAAGGATCCAGGGAGAGCTGAGGGCACCTGGAGGGATCCAGGAGAGCTGGAGAGGGGCTGGGGACAGGGATGGAGGGACAGGACACAGGGAATGGGACACTGCCAGGGGCAGGGATGGATGGGATGTTGGGAATTGGGAATTCCTGGCTGGGCTGGGATTGCCAGAGCAGCTGTGGCTGCCCCTGGATCCCTGGCAGTGCCCAAGGCCAGGCTGGACACTGGGACAGTGGGAGGTGTCCCTGCCATGGCAGGGGTGGGAATGGGTGGTTTTCAGTCCCTTCCAGGACCCTTTTCAGGATTCTCCCCTCAGTGCCCTGTCCCTGTCCCAGGCAGGTCCTGGTGGCTCTGGGGTCACTGCCAGCTCCTGAGAGCAGGGCCAGGCTGCCCAGGCAGGGCAGAAATCCTGACAGGACCCCAAGTGCTGAGGCCAAGCCAGGAGGGATTTGCAGACAAGGCAGCAGCAGTTTCATCCTCAGAGCCTCAGATTCCCTCACAGATCCTGCCTGCCTTCCTCCCAGATAGTCCCTGCACAGCACACAAAATGCCAATTGTGTCCTGAACAGCTCATTCTTCCAGAACCAGGAGAAAAATTAAACTCCAAAAGTTAATTATGTAGCGAGAAGCTGAGTGGGAAAGGAGCTGAGAGGGAGGAGGAGGGAAGGAGGGCACTATGGAAGACAGACTGAGAGGGTAAACTGGTATTTATTCATCTAGGAAAGCAGATTTTTAACTACATGGCTTCTTCCAGCTCCTGTCTGCAAGTTCTAATAACAGATTTTTAATTTACCAGACACATTTTGCATGTTGCCTTGTTGCATTTTGCTTGCTATGAAAAGAAATTCATATTTTGACACTGCAAAAGCCAATTCAGATTTTCTTCAGATAATGATTTGTTATTAAGGTTAGGAGCCTTTTTTGCATAATTAAATTAGAATTGTTTTGGGCACGTTAGGATTTGTGCTATTGGGTTTGGATTGCAAATATATATATATATATTTTATTTCCTTTCTTGCCATGAAAATATTGGCTCTGTAAGAGATGAGATTATTTCTGGGTTTACATGAATATATTCATTCATCATGTGGTTGTGCTTGCACTCAGCTTGAACCCACAGCAATGGCTTGGGAAGGGGATGAAGGAACCCCAGGAAAGGAAGGGAACCCCAGGAGCCAGGTGGGAATTGGCAGCAGCAGTGCCCGTGTGCTGGGGAAGATGAAACAGGGAAACCTTACAAATGTGAATGCTCAGATTCTGGGGATACAGAAACCAGGAACGAGATTGAAATGAAAGCCACGTTTGAGATGCCAAACCTGAGTTACTGAATTCCATGAAACAATGGGATGGCAGCTAGGGGTAATCCCCTCTTGGTAGAACAATGCCTCTGCTGGACAGTGGGTCTGAAGGTCAGAGACATCCCTGCCAGGGCCCAAAGAGTTTGTAGAGTTTAAAGTGTAATACACCATGTAAGGATTCCTATAGGCTGTATGTAAATGCTATAGAATTTGTATCTTGTATGACATTGGATAGTGAGAATTAGAATATTCATCATGGGAGGGTGGGCAGGCCCTGTGGCTGCCCCTGGATCCCGGGCAGTGCCCAAGGCCAGGCTGGACACTGGGACAGTGGGAGGTGTCCCTGCCATGGCAGGGGTTGCTCTGGGGGGGTTTGAGGTTCCTTCCCACCCAAACAAAGGAGCTGCTGCTGCCTCAGCCTGTTCTGGGGGAAACCCCCCTGTGCACCCCAGGAGCTCTGGGATCCCTCCCTGTGCACCCCAGGAGCTCTGGGATCCCTCCCTATGCACCCCAGGAGCTCTGGGATCCCTCTGTGCACCCCAGGAGCTCTGGGATCCCCCCCTGTGCACCCCAGGAGCTCTGGGATCTCTTTGTGCACCCCAGGAGCTCTGGGATCCCCCTGTGCACCCCAGGAGCTCTGGGATCCCTTGTACCCCCCAGGAGCTCTGGGATCCCTCCCTGTGCACCCCAGGAGCTCTGGGATCCCTCCCTGCACCCCAGGAGCTCTGGGATCCCCCTGTACCCCAGGAGGGGACAGCAGTTCCATCCCTCAGAGGATCCTGAGGTTGATCTGAGGTTATCCAGGGCTGGAGCTCCTGGATTTCCTTGCAGATCTCCCACACTGGGTTTCCTCTGGCAGGCACAGTGGGATCCTTGGCCTGCCCTGTGCATTTGATGATCTTTGATGATCAGATTTGATGATGCCCATGGGTCCTTCCCCTCAGGACATTCTGAGTGCAGGTTCTGGGCAGGATCACCCCTGGCTCATTGGGGCTCAAAACCCCAAATTACCAGAGGAAAGGGCTGAAGGTCCCTGGGGTCCCTGGGGATGTTTGGCTGCAGCTCAGCCCCAGGACAAGCACAGGGAGCCCCTGGGCCACCCCTGCTGCCCCTCTGCTCCAGGCAGGGACCTCCCCAGCCGGGCTGGGCCCCTTCAGCTCCACTGTGGAAACCCTGAACTCCAGGGATGGAATGTCCTGTGCTCACCTGCCATTGCTCTGGGACAAACTGCATTTTAAACCAATTCTGTCCCAGAAGCACCCGAAGGGAGCTCCACTGGGTGTTTGGGAAAGGGTGATGGCAAATTCCAGTGAGCCCCACATCTCCAGGAAATCACGATTTTCACCATTAGCACAACTCCAGATAATTGGGATTTTCACCATTAACACTTCTCCAGGTAATTGGGATTTTCACCATTAACACAACTCCAGATAATCGGAATTTTCACCACTAACACAACTCCAGATAATCAGGATTTTCACCATTAGCACAACTCCAGGCAATCACGATTTTTAGTATTAACACAACTAACCGTTAACATAATTAACTCCAGGTAATTGGGATTTCACCATTAACACGTCTCCATGTAACAGGATTTTCACTACTAACACAACTCCAGACAATCAGGATTTTCCCCACTAACACAACTCCAGATAATCAGGATTTTCACCATTAACACAAGTCCATGCAATCAGGACTTTCACTATTAACACAAGTCCAGGCAATCAGGATTTTCCCCATTAACACAACTCCAGGTAACTGGGATTTTCCCCACTAACACATCTCCAGATAATCAGGATTTTCCCCATTAATACAACTCCAGGTAACTGGGATTTTCCCCACTAACACATCTCCATATAATCAGGATTTTCCCCACTAACACAACTCCAGACAATCAGGATTTTCACCATTAACACAAGTCCATGCAATCAGGACTTTCACTATTAACACATCTCCATATAATCAGGATTTTCACCATTAACACAACTCCAGATAATCAGGATTTTCACCATTAACACATCTCCAGACAATCAGGATTTTCCCCACTAACACAACCCCAGGCAGGCTCTGCTCCCAGCACTGGGGGCTGCAATCTGGCATTTCCTCCTGACAGACTGTTCCAACACCCAGAGATTTCCACCCTTGTTCTGAGGTGTTTTATATGTAATCCTCAGCTATGCAGATATGAAAAGCTCCTGTTTCCTGTGGGATCAATGTTGCAGTACTTTGACACATGACATTTGACACCTGTCAAAACATTATAATCAAATCTAAGCCTAAATAGCATCAAATTAATATGACAGATCTCTGAGAAATTATACACTTGAAGCAAAGGTAACAAGACATCTTTATTTCAGTGCAACAGAATTCTGTTTAAAAATTAACACAACCAGCACATTCCCAGGAAAACCTTTTATTTTGGTGAAGCTGCTGTGTGCAGTGGAAATGTTTCAGCTAATGTGGAGCAGAAGTTGCTCCCTCGATGCCTGCAGGTATTGCTGTGGCCTTTGATACAAACCTAACACGCCTGAACCTCCTCCTTGAGTTTAATTCTTCACACACTTCTGTATTTATTGATCTGGGTCCTGTGACATGCAATTTATCAAATCTCTTGCTGCCTGCCTTGCCATTATGACAGCAAGAACCAGCAGCCCCTCATTTAGCAGGAAGAATAAATTAGTTTAGCTCATGGAAATTAAAACAAGGCAGCAGGGAGAGCAAAAGGAAGCTGAAGTTGGGTCTTTAACTTCAAACACGTTGCAGTAAGAAAGGAAAAACCTTTGGCAAAATTTTACCTTGCCATGGGGGACGTTTCCCAAATAACTGGCAGAAATGGCTGGTTTTACAGAGAGGTATTTTTTTGTCTTCTGCACTCAAAACATGATTTTTCCCTCCAGTGACTGTGCAGCAGTGCCAGGGGCTGCTGGAAGGGATGGAGGATCAGAGAGCCATGGGATGGTTCGCGTGGGAAGGTCCCAGAGCTCATCCCATTGTGTGCTGAGGGTGACACCTGCCCACGTGTCCCCAGCTGCTCTGGAGCCCCCAGATCCTGCACACCCCAAATATCCCCATGGTTATAGAACACCCAAATCCTGAACACCCCAAATATCCCCATGGTTACAGAGCCCCCAGATCCTGCACACCCCAAATATCCCCGTGGTTATAGAACCCCCAAATCCTGCAAACCGCAAATATCCCCATAGTTACAGAGCCCCCAAATCCTACATACTCCAAATATCCCAATGATTACAGAACCCCCAAATCCTGCCCACCCCAAATACCTCCATGGTTACAGAGCTTCCAAATCCTGCAAACCCCAAATACCTCCATGGTTACAGAGCCTCCAAATCCTGCAAACCCCAAATATCCCAGTGAGTACAGAGTGCCCAAATCCTGCCCATTCCAAATATCCCCATGGTTATAGAATCACCAAATCCTGCACACCCCAAATATCCCAGTGATTACAGAGCCTCCAAATCCTACATACTCCAAATAACCCAGTGCTTATAGTGGGATATTCACACCCCAAATATCCCCATGGTTACAGATGCCTTAAATGCTGCACACCCCAAATATCTCCATGGTTACAGAGCCCCCAAATCCTGCACACCCCAAATAACCCAGTGCTTATAGTGGGATATTCACACCCCAAATATCCCCATGGTTATAGAATCACCAAATCCTGCCCACCCCAAATATCCCTGTGATTACACAACCCCCAAATTCTGCCCATCCCAAATAACCCAATGATTACACAACCCCCAAATCCAGCCCTCCCCAAATATCCCAATGGTTATAGAATCACCAAATCCTGCACACCCCAAATATCCCCGTGGTTACAGAGCCTCCAAATCCTACATATTCCAAATATCCCAGTGCTTATAGTGGGATATTCACACCCCAAATATCCCCATGGTTATAGAATCACCAAATCCAGCCTCCCCAAATATCCCTGTCATTACACAACCCCCAAATTCTGCCCATCCCAAATATTCCCATGGTAACAGAGCCTCCAAATCCTGCAAACCCCAAATATCCCAGTGAATACAGAGCCCCCAAATCCAGCCCATCCCAAATATCCCCGCTGGTTTCAGTCCCTCGCACCGGCGATGGAAAGACGCTTTTATCCGGATTTTAGCAAATGTAAAGGTGCCACATTAGAGCCAGGCCAGGCATTGTTTCCTTTCTCTCCCTCGCCTTTCTCCTTCCTGCCGGTGTTAAAAACTGATTAGAGTAACAAAAGACAGCGAAGTTTGGTGTGAATAACCGGGGATGAGCAATAGCGCTGAGGATAAAAGACCCCGTTTAAAAATTGCTGTGCTCATACAGGATAATGCAGTAGAGATGGTGATGCTATTAATGGTGATACCATTAATGGTGATATTATTAAATTTGTCCAAAATATAAATTAGAGTTAACTCAGGGAAAAAAAAAAAAAAAAAAAAAAATCTCTATGTCAGAGCAAAGCGGCGCTGACCAACTGGCATCGGAATACTGGCTTTAAAAACAGCAAAACCAAAATATCCAGAAGAGATCAAAGCTGGTTTTTGTTGGTACTACTGAGGGATAATTCCAGTTTTTAACCCGCCGGTGTCTGAGTGCAGCACAAGGAGACGCGCGGGCAGATCTGATTTCATCCAAATAAAATAATCCGAAAGTTAAAAGAATAATCCCGAAGTTACAGAATCCCGGAGCTGGGGCTGGGACCCTCCCCATCCCAGCAGGGCTGAGCGTGGGGTTGGAGCTCCCTGAAAAGGGGAAGGGGAGGAGATGAGACACAGGCTGGAATCATGGAATATCTCTGGGAAATCCGTCTGCTCCAGCAGGAGCCCCCTGCAGATCCTGCAGCCCCTCTGGCTTCACTCACCTCCCTCCTCCTTCCCTGGAAGGAAAACTCCGCAGCTGACCCAGCCTGGGGAGTGCAGACACACCAAAACCAGATTTATTCACGCAGTGAGGGCTCACAGAACCGTTCCTGTCGGGCCAGCTCTCCCCAGCACTGCCAAGGCCACCCCAACTCGTGTCCCCAGTGCCACCCACGCAGCCTTGGGACACTTCCAAAGGAAAAGGAGAGGATTCTGTGATACTGGAGAGGAGACATCAGAAATAAAGCTGGGAATTGATTTGTTCTTGAAATACAACAGCCCTGGACATCTTGGAAAAGGAAATGAACCGAAGGAGAGGAGACAGAGTGGAAATGGAGCAAACTCCTTCCCTCCCTCCCTGTCCATCTGGGGAGAAAGGGGAGCACAGCTGGCGATTCCTGGTTCTCATAAAACATCTCCCCCAATGCAAACTCCAGTTCTGGTCTCCAGAATCAACCAGTTCACAGCTCCAGTGCCACTGGAGGGGCCAGGGGGTGCCTGTGTCACAGGGACTGTGTCTGGTGTGTCAGTGAGGGTTTACAGTGACAGGCTCCTTTAAGGACAGATGTGGTTTGTGGGTTTTTTAATAATAACACCCAAAATACTGAGTTTGGAATGTATCACACCGATGAAGGAAAGAATTGTCTCTGGAATTCCTTGCCTATCAAAGCCTCCCTCCTCAAGGACAACCCCAGTGAACTCCACCTCTGGGTGGAGGTTTTAATTTGATTTTTTTTCCTTGTAGGACAAAAACCTCCAAACAACAAACCCCCCAAGAAACAAGAACCTGCATCTGATGGCAGGAACAGCAAAGGAGAGACTTCAAAATGCAGATGGGAAATTCCTGGGTGATGAAAGGAGCTCTTGTCAGGGCCAGGCTGCTCTCAGAGGTGACTGCTGACTTCCCCAAGGAAACTGCACACAAAGGCTTTGCTGTTTTTTCATCTTCATTTCATTTCCCCATTAATTTCTCGGTTTTTTCATCTTCATTTTTTCACTGTTCATTTTTTCACTGTTTTTCACTTCCCTCCCCAGTGTGCTGAGGAGCAGCCAAGAGACACAGGCAGTGGCTGGGACCTTGTGCAGCTCCTTCCCCAAAAACCAGAGTGGCTGCTGAGGACAGGGCTCACCTGGCCTGCCTGGACAGAGAAACACAAATCACAACTGCCAAGGAGCTGCTCTTGGGCTTTTTGGGGGAGTTGGTGGATAGGGAACAGGTCTTGTAAGGTTTGGATTGCAGTGGGATATGTTAATATATGTATTATTGCATATAAATATAAATATAAATATAAATATAAATATAAATATAAATATAAATATAAATATAAATATAAATATAAATATAAATAAATACATATATTTATATGCATATATATATTTACATATATATATACACATATATATATGTTTACATATATATATTTTTATATATATGTATGTATATACGTATGTATATATATGTATGTATGTGTGTATATATATGTGTGCATGTGTGTATATATATATATATATATATATATATATGTATGTATGTATGTATATATGTATGTGTATATATATATACACATGTATATATATGTAAAAAATAATGTTATCCCATCTCTGGAAGTGTTCCAGGGTGGGGCTGAGCAGCCTGGGGCAGTGGGAGGTGTCCCTGCCATGGCAGGGGTGGCACTGGGTGGGATTTGAGGTCCCTCCCATTCCAAACCCTGCTGGGATTCCAGGATTCTGTGATTTGCCCACTGTTCAATGTACCTGTGCTCAGCCATGCTCCACAACACCTGAACACCTGGACACTGCTGCTGGTTGTTCTCCCAAACACCTGAACACTGCTGCTGGTTGTTCTCTCAAACACCTGGACACTGCTGCTGGTTGTTCTCCCGAACACCTGGACACTGCTGTGCTCTGCTCCCAAACACCTGAACACTGCTGCTGGTTGTTCTCCCGAACACCTGGACACTGCTGCTGGTTGTTCTCCCAAACACCTGAACACTGCTGCTGGTTGTTCTCCCAAACACCTGGACACTGCTGCTGGTTGTTCTCCCGAACACCTGGACACTGCTGTGCTCTGCTCCCAAACACCTGAACACTGCTGCTGGTTGTTCTCCCAAACACCTGGACGCTGCTGCTGGTTGTTCTCTCAAACACCTGAACACTGCTGCTGGTTGTTCTCTCAAACACCTGGACACTGCTGCTGGTTGTGTTCTGCTCCCAAACACCTGGACACTGCTGCTGGTTGTTCTCCCGAACACCTGGACGCTGCTGCTGGTTGTTCTCCCGAACACCTGGACGCTGCTGCTGGTTGTTCTCTCAAACACCTGGACACTGCTGCTGGTTGTTCTCCCAAACACCTGAACACTGCTGCTGGTTGTTCTCTCAAACACCTGGACACTGCTGCTGGTTGTGTTCTGCTCCCAAACACCTGGACACTGCTGCTGGTTGTTCTCCCGAACACCTGGACGCTGCTGCTGGTTGTTCTCTCAAACACCTGGACACTGCTGTGCTCTGCTCCCAAACACCTGAACACTGCTGCTGGTTGTTCTCTCAAACACCTGGACACTGCTGCTGGTTGTTCTCCCAAACACCTGGACACTGCTACTGGTTGTGTTCTGCTCCCAAACACCTGGACACTGCTGCTGGTTGTTCTCCCAAACACCTGGACACTGCTGTGCTCTGCTCCCAAACACCTGGACGCTGCTGCTGGTTGTTCTCCCGAACACCTGGACACTGCTGCTGGTTGTTCTCCCAAACACCTGAACACTGCTGCTGGTTGTTCTCTCAAACACCTGGACACTGCTGCTGGTTGTGTTCTGCTCCCAAACACCTGGACACTGCTGCTGGTTGTTCTCCCGAACACCTGGACACTGCTGCTGGTTGTTCTCTCAAACACCTGGACACTGCTGTGCTCTGCTCCCAAACACCTGAACACTGCTGCTGGTTGTTCTCTCAAACACCTGGACACTGCTGCTGGTTGTTCTCCCAAACACCTGGACACTGCTGCTGGTTGTTCTCTCAAACACCTGGACACTGCTGCTGGTTGTGTTCTGCTCCCAAACACCTGGACACTGCTGCTGGTTGTTCTCCCGAACACCTGGACGCTGCTGCTGGTTGTTCTCTCAAACACCTGGACACTGCTGCTGGTTGTTCTCCCGAACACCTGGACACTGCTGTGCTCTGCTCCCAAACACCTGAACACTGCTGCTGGTTGTTCTCCCGAACACCTGGACACTGCTGCTGGTTGTTCTCCCAAACACCTGAACACTGCTGCTGGTTGTTCTCTCAAACACCTGGACACTGCTGCTGGTTGTTCTCCCGAACACCTGGACACTGCTGCTGGTTGTGTTCTGCTCCCAAACACCTGGACACTGCTGCTGGTTGTTCTCCCGAACACCTGGACGCTGCTGCAGGCTGTGCTGCTCAGCGTGGCTGTCTCTGTGCTCCAGGGCTCTGCTGGAATTCTCTCTGCCTGTTTCTGGCTGCAGGACGCTCCGTTCAGTCCCAGCCACCCCTGCCTTCCCCCCCTGGTTTATTGTGCAGCCAAAAATCTCGTGTGGAATCTGTGCCTGTGCAGGGGAAGTGCCAGATCTGGAGGGGCTGAGTGCCAGCAGCGCTTGTGTCCCTCCTGTCCCTCCTGTCCCTTGTGTCCCTCGTGTCCCTCGTGTCCCTCGTGTCCCTTGTGTCCCTCCTGTCCCTTGTGTCCCTTGTGTCCCTCCTGTCCCTCCTGTCCCTTGTGTCCCTCGTGTCCCTTGTGTCCCTCATGTCCCTCGTGTCCCTCCTGTCCCTTGTGTCCCTCGTGTCCCTTGTGTCCCTCATGTCCCTCGTGTCCCTCCTGTCCCTTGTGTCCCTCGTGTCCCTCCTGTCCCTTGTGTCCCTCGTGTCCCTCGTGTCCCTCGTGTCCCTTGTGTCCCTCCTGTCCCTTGTGTCCCTTGTGTCCCTCCTGTCCCTCCTGTCCCTTGTGTCCCCAGTGTCCCTCGTGTCCCTCCTGTCCCTCGTGTCCCTCCTGTCCCTCCTGTCCCCAGTGTCCCTCGTGTCCCTCCTGTCCCTCGTGTCCTTCCTGTCCCTTGTGTCCCTCCTGTCCCTTGTGTCCCTTGTGTCCCTCCTGTCCCTCGTGTCCCTTGTGTCCCTTGTGTCCCTCGTGTCCCTTGTGTCCCTCCTGTCCCTCCTGTCCCTCGTGTCCCTTGTGTCCCTCGTGTCCCTTGTGTCCCTTGTGTCCCTTGTGTCCCTCCTGTCCCTTGTGTCCCCAGTGTCCCTCGTGTCCCTCCTGTCCCTCGTGTCCCTCCTGTCCCTTGTGTCCCTCGTGTCCCTCCTGTCCCTCCTGTCCCTTGTGTCCCTCGTGTCCCTCCTGTCCCTTGTGTCCCTTGTGTCCCTCGTGTCCCTTGTGTCCCTCCTGTCCCTTGTGTCCCTTGTGTCCCTCGTGTCCCTTGTGTTCCTTGTGTCCCCCACATTCCTCCTGTCCCTCATGTCCACCATGTCCCCAGTGTCCCTCATTTCCCTCATTTTCTGCATGTCCCTTGTGTCCCTCATGTCCCTCATATCCCCCATGTCCCTTGTGTCCCCCACATCCCCCAGGTCCCCCACGTCCCTTATGTCTCCCATGTTCCTAATTTCCCTCATTCCTGCACATCCCTTGTGTCCCTCCTGTCCCTCACATCCCCCGTGTCCCTTGTGTCCCTATGTCCCCCATGTCCCTCATTCCTCTCATTTTCCCCATGTCCCTCATGTCCCCCACGTCCCTAATTTCCCCCATTTCCCCCATGTCTCTCACATCCCCCAGGTCCCCCATATCTCCCATGTCCCTAATTTCCCCATTATCTCCCATGTCCCTAATTTCCCCCATGTCCCCCATGTCTCTCACATCCCCCTCGTCCCCCAGGTCCCCCCTCCATCGGGCTGAGGCTCTGGACCCCAGGCAGGCTGGCAGTGCAGCCTGGCACGGACCCAGGGCTGCAGTTCAGGTGCTCCCTGGCCTGAGCCCGGCTGCTCCTCCCCAGAGCTTCCCCAGGGCTGCAGGACTGGGCCAGGAAATGCAGCAGAGCTGCTCCAGCACTTCCCCAGCACGTTAACACTGCCTCCTGCCTTCCCAGCTTTAATTATTTATAACTGTGGCACAGAATCCAAAAGTTCTTGGGGCTTGGCGCTGATTAAAAACCCAAATTTCCATAAATCCATAAACAGAAAACACTGCAGAAGAGTGGGAAGAGTGCTGTGTTTGAGTCATCCCCGAGCCTTCTGAACCTCAGCAGCTCTTCCCAAACCCAGGGACCCCGTGCTTCTCCTCCCAGGGCACCCACCCAGTCCAGGCAGCTCCTGTGGCCAAACAGGCTCAGCTGGAGCCAGGATTCACAGGGATCGACCTCCGAGGAGATGGGCTTGGAGAGACGAGAGATCAGGACCTGAAAGGGAGTGGCTGGACCCAGCTGGGAGGTTCATGGGTCCAAAGTGGCCCAGGCAAATCCCTCTCCCTGGAGTATCTCCTGCCTGGGGCAGCAGCAATGCTGTCCTGCTCCTCATGGTGTTTCCTTTGGCACTGGAGGGGCTTCAATTCCTTGGCTTCCCATGGCTGAGGTCTGTGTGCCCCAGGGGCAGGTGGGATTATCCTGATGGATTGTCCTGATGGATTATCCTGATGGATTGTCCTGATGGATTATCCTGATGGATCATCCCCACTCTCCTTTGTCCTCCCCAGCTGCCCTGCCCTGGGGAGGTGGGTGCTGCTCCCTCCGAGGGAAGTCCCTCCTCACAAAGCAAACCCCCGAGGGGGCTGGCAGTGCCACTGTGACACGTGTGACCCCTGACTGAGTGGCCACCCCAGCCCAGGGGACGTTGGGTTTATCCTGGAGAGCGTGGCTGTGCTGGCATTGCTGCCAGCTCCCTGTGCCACCCAAAATGAGGGAAAAATGGGGGGAAAGGGACTTCATTGAAGAGAAAAAGAATCTCTGCTGAAGGAAAAGGCTCTCTGGAGTCATAGGATCCAGGAGGGTTGAGGTTGGGAAGGGGCTCAAAGCACGTCCCACCCCTGCCATGGCAGGGACGCCCCAGGGTGCTCCAAACCCTGTCTAGCCTGGCCTTGGACCCTTCCAGCATTTCTGGAACCCAGCGGACTGGATTCCCTGGCTCCAAGGGGGATGATGTGCGAAGAGCTGCCCAGGGGGGGAACTTGCCCTCGCTGTTCTCCTGCTGGTCATTCCATCATTGCTTCATTCCTTCATTCCTTCATTCCTTCATTCCTTCATTTCATCATTCCACCATCCCACCATTCCACCATTCCTCCATTCCACCATTCCACCATTCCACCATTCCTCCATCCCACCATCCCACCATCCCACCATCCCACCATTCCTCCATTCCACCATCCCACCATTCCATTATTCCACCATCCCACCATTCCCCCATCCCACCATTCCCCCATTCCCACCATTCCCCCATTCCCACCATTCCCCCATTCCCACCATTCCCACCATCCCACCATTCCCCCATTCCCCCCATCCCACCATTCCCCCATTCCCACCATTCCCACCATTCCCACCATTCCCCCATTCCCCCATTCCCACCATTCCCCCATTCCCCCATTCCCACCATTCCCACCATTCCCCCATCCCACCATTCCCCCATTCCCCCATTCCCACCATTCCCACCATTCCCCCATCCCACCATCCCACCATTCCCCCATCCCACCATCCCACCATTCCCACAATTCCATCATTCCACCATTCCCCCATCCCACCATCCCACCATTCCCCCATTCCCCCATCCCACCATTCCCCCATCCCACCATTCCCCCATTCCCCCATCCCACCATTCCTCCATCCCACCATCCCACCATCCCACCATTCCCCCATCCCACCGGTGGCTGCAGCAGCAGGAGCCGGATCCAGAGGCAGAATTAGGGAACTTTCCGTCAGCTCCCGGTTTCCATGGCGATGGGATGCAGGGGATGGCGGTGCACAGACAAAGGCTGGCACAGAAAAGCAGCCCTGGATGCTTGGAGCAGAACAGATCCCAAAATCCCATCCTTGGCCAAAGAACTTGGAGGGAACAGAGCAGAGGGAGTCACCACAACTTCCAGACGGATTAAGGAACAAATCCCACCATTAACACCCAGAAGGCAGAAATAAATGAAAAGAGAGAACAATGTGGGGGAAGAAAATGTAATTTCAGACATCTCTCCTATCCTGACTTCTATTAAAATGGGGAAGGAATCCTTTGGAGATGAAATCAGCCAGGCAGGTAACCTCTTGTCTGCCTTCCTGCAGGGTCACTCCAGGACGTTCATCATCCTGCTGGAATCGGCTTTTCCTGCCTTCCTTCCCCTCCGTGGTGAGAGCAGGGCCCAGCCCTCAGCAGGCTGCTGGCTGGTTTTTAAACCTGCCTCATTTCTTCTCACCTGATGCTCTGCCTCCAGGCAGACGTGGGATGAGAGGACAAGTAAAAATGGCAGTGGAAGTTAAAGTGCATGCAGGAAAACTTGTGAGACTCTTGTGCCACAGGCAGTGGCTTCAGGAACAGACTTGGGGCACAACAGGGCAGAATCAGAATTTCCAGTGAGGAGTCTCAGCTGCTCTGCCTGGGAGCCCTTCCCTGTTATCACCTGCTCCAAGCTCCTAGGGCTCCATTTCCATTACAAGGAACGATGGGCTTTCCAGATACAGCCAAAATTTCCATTAAAAGCAAAAACAGGATTTCCAGATGCATCCAAAGCAGATAAAAATAAGAGGGCAGAAGTGTACATTAAATTAAAACAGAGTTTTCTAAAGGCATCCGATGGAAAATAAAAGATTCTGGAATTGCAATTGCTGTTAATTTTCATTCAGATTGGGTCACTTTAACCATTAAAGCTCTCTCTGTTTGTAAATGTGTGTTGATTTTAATATGAAAAGTGTCACTTCTGCATAGAAAGGGATTTATTGAAGATTGAGATGAAGCACTTTCAGAAATCAAAGTCTGGAACATTTCATTCTGATAATGTTCAAATCCAATGTTTGGGAATTAGATGATTTCTTGGTTTTTTTTTTACTAATCTCTTTGCTGATTTCCTACTTTAGCAGATCTTCCATTCCTATGAAACTTCATAGTTCAATCAATTATTTAATTAGGAATATTAATTAATATTCAATTCTTCATTCACCAGAGAGGTCCTGGAGCAGCCCCAGACCGGGGCAGAGCAGGAATGAGCTGCTGCACACCCAGTGCCTGCCCCAGGCAGGACCTTCCTCCTCCCCATCCCTGCTCACTTCCTGCTCCCAGAACACCAATTCCAGGTGGATTCTTTCTGACAGAAATTCCTCGGGTGGTTTTCAGCCCAACCTGCATTTCCCAGCACAGACAGGGCACGGCAGGAGCCTCCAAATTATCCCCGGGGCTTTTGGGACCTTCCAGGGAAGGGAGGGATCCAGGGAGAGCTCAGAGCCCTGGAGGGATCCAGGAGAGCTGGAGAGGGGCTGGGGACAGGGATGGAGGGACAGGACACAGGGAATGGGACACTGCCAGGGGCAGGGATGGATGGGATGGTGGGAATTGGGAATTCCTGGCTGGGCTGGGATTGCCAGAGCAGCTGTGGCTGCCCCTGGATCCCTGGCAGTGCCCAAGGCCAGGCTGGACACTGGGACAGTGGGAGGTGTCCCTGCCATGGCTGGGTTGGGATTTGATCTTTGAGGTCCTTTCTGACCTTTTCCATCGCATGAATGAGGGATGGAAACCTGGGCAGGAGCCTGGAACACGGGGAGCAATCCTGAGAACCCTGGGGGGCAGAGGGGAAGGGCTGGGACTGGTGAGTGCCAGGGCAGGAGCAGCACCTGGAATGGGGTTGGGATATCAGAGCAGGGCAGGGGCACTGCCCCACATCTGGAATGGAGTTGGGATATCAGAGCAGGGCAGGGGCACTGCCCCACATCTGGAATGGGGTTGGGATATCAGCAGCGCTGCCCCACACCTGGAATGTGTTTGGGATGAAGAAAAGCACATGGGCTGTTACAGGGATCCCTGTCCCTGGCTCCTGGACAATCCCTGGCCATTCCCAGCTCAGCAGCACCAGAGCTGCACAGCTCCTTCCCTTAGAAGGAAAACTGCCTTGAGGAGCATTTCCAGCTCTCCTGGAAATCCCTTCCTGCTCTCATATTCACACTCAGGGCTGAGGCCAAACAGCTGAAGAAAACCGTGGCTGGAAATGTCCATTAGCAACATTTTCCATTTATTTCAGTTACAGCTGCCACTCCTAAACTCCCAGCGCTGTGAGTTCATTACCCTCAGCCCGTAATTAACTTCTCTGAGGTCACTATAAATCACTCTGGGCTCACAGTCCCTCACCCTGGGAGCTCCTGTCACTGCACAGGGCCAGGCTCAGCACCTGCTCTGGTGCACACCTGGGATCCCTGGCTCAGCTCTGCTCCCTGGGGAGTTCACATCACTCACCTGCACAGAATTCACCTCATCTGGGGAGGAGATGCCACAGCAGGGAACACAAACCTCCCCTCCAACCCTCAGAGTCCTGGGTGCCCATCCCTGGGGATTTCCAGCCTGGGGATGTGGCACTTGGGGACACTGGGCACTGTGGCCTTGGCAGGGCTGGGGGTGGTTGGACTAAAGGCTTTTGCAGCCAAATAATTCCAAATTCCAGTTACCAAAACCTGTTATTGAATGAACTGGTTTCAGTGTTCATAAACACAAAACAGAATTGTTTTTCTCACTGGGCTCTTTTTGCCAATGTTAAGAAGCAGATCAGGTGCCAGGCATGGAACACCCAGCCTGAACTTATAGCAGCAGCCACAGGAGGGTTTCCTGTGGCTTTGAGAGGGCCAAGGACATCCTGGCAGATATCAGGGACAAATCCTTCCCTGGGCAGGCCTGGCACAGCTGCCCCTGGATCCCTGGAATGTTCAGTTCCAGGTTGGACATTGGGCTGGGACAGTGGGAGGTGTCCCTGCCATGGCAGGGGTTGGAATGAAATGGGATTTAAGGTCCCTCCAACCATTTATGAGTTTATGATTTAATAATGATCAGGGCTGTTACCATTTTAAGCCTGAGGTTGGCAACACCTTACCCCAGCATTTTACAACAAAAAAAAACAAAAAACCAATAGGACAAGTTTTTTTCCTGGGGTTTTAATATTTCCTCCCTTCATTCAGAGTATCCCAGTTCAGTC